>NC_143034.1:59863870-60058870 GCF_057628025.1 Oncorhynchus mykiss
ACGTTTACCCTGTTGAACACGGACATGGACAAGGGTGACCCTCCTTTTCTACCTGTTCACTTCCACTTAAAAAGGAGGCATTACTCAGGTTTCAGTCTGTAAGCTTCTTGTACAATTAAGATGTCAAATATCATGTCGCTTTTTTATGTGTTCAGCCACAGCTTCCTTATAGCTAACCAGAGACCTGGTTTGTGTGGGTGGACAGCCAGAGCCAGGCCTTGTGTATGTCCACAGAGTTATCGATGAGGTTTAAGCATTAAAACCTCCACCCCCTCCTTGCCCCCTGACTGACACTGTAGCAGGCTAGGCAGTGTGAGCCATGGTGTGACAGCTCCACAGACCAATAGACACACCGCTAGTTTGCTACGTACATCAAAGAGCAGGGATGCTGGGTAACCCTCCATGGGGGATCAGATCACACGCTGCCTCTCTTTGAATGATGCACTCTCATGCATCATTCAATAGGGAGAGCCCTAAAAATACATTGTCGGCCTGAGCCTTTTGGGGGTCCTAAGCGCGATTTGGATCCCCCCCCCCCCCCCAATTCTACATATTTTGCCATGGAGTGGAGAGAAGTTTAACCAAGTTCAACACATTTCATGCAATTCTACACATGTTAATGATATCTGAGTGAAAGTGAACAAAATCAATGGGGGCCTCTTGGAGGTCAGGGCCACTGGGCACATTCCCTGCGTGCTTGGTCGGTATTCGGCCATGATTATGCCTACTACAAGTTTAGATAGCTGGCTAGACTTTTTAACCAGTCTAACAATCGTTAGCTGACATGGCTAATTGAGTGACAGTCAGTGACTGACATAACAATAGAAAAACTGCTGATGCACAACCACATTTCGAAATTGAACCTTGGTTATTCTACTATTCTAACTCTCAACAGTAATTTGAGACCTCGACTGAGTCCCACCCCCCCAAAAACAAATGTGGGTACCGGGGGCCACTTATGCCTGGAGACGGCCCTGCTCAGATATATGCTTAATCTAGACTGTATATCAGAGGATCAAATGATGAGATGTAAAGTACATTCCCCCAGGACATGTCACATGTATCTACATAGACATACACAGACTGAGGCTTGTTGTTTTGTGGGGCACCAAAATAGCTATCCATCTCCAGCAGTGTCTGTGAAGGGACTCAGTTTCTGTAATCCCAACACTAAAACACTGTAGAACTCCCAGTAAAATACAGGACATGTGTTTTACAGCATTAATGCTGTAGATAGCACTGCATTATGGTAAAATGCTGAAAAAGAATAAATCAATAAAGTTTATTTATAAAGCCCTTTTTACATCAGCCGATGTCACAAAGTGCTATACAGAAACCTAGTCTAAAACCCCAAACAGCAAGAAATGCAGATGTAGAAGCATGGTGACTAGGGAAGAAACCTAGAGAGGAACCAGGCTATGAGGGGTGGCCAGTCCTCTTCTGGCTGTGCCGGGTGGAGATTATAACAGTACATGGTCAAGATGTTAAAATGTTCATAGATGACCAGCAGGGTCAAATAATAATAGTCACAGTAGTTGTAGAGGGTGCAACAGATCAGCACCTCAGGTGTGAATGTCAGTTGGCTTTTCATAGCCGATCATTCAGAGTTAGAGACAGCAGGTGCGGTAGAGAGAGAGTCGAAAACAGCAGGTCCGGGACAAGGTAGAACATCCGGTGAACAGGTCAAAAATACTGTTATTGACTGTAATTGGAAGCTTCCTGTAAAAATTACTCTTAACATATTGTATTTTTTTTACACTAATAGCTTATGCCTACGTAACAGTATAACTTTAGACCGTACCCTCGCCCATACCCAGGCGCGAACCAGGGACCCTCTGCACATATCAACAACAGTCACCCACGAAGCATCATTACCCATCGCTCCACAAAAGCCGCGGCCCTTGCAGAGCAAGGGGAACCACTACTTCAAGGTCTCAGAGCAAGTGACGTCACCGATTGAAACGCTATTTAGCGCGCACCACCGCTAACTAGCTAGCCGTTTCACAGCCGTTACACCTACTGTAGATTCAAATTATCAGTTTCAGTTTCTTCACCTGTCGGGTGAGACACATTACTATTTTAGTAAATATCTTCTTGAAGCGGCTGTGAAGTGGAAGAATATTTTCAGCAGCTTCTGGGTAGGTACCTTGACTTGTTTATAAGTATTTTTATTGCTAGCCAACGTTGAATTAATGCAATTATTCTTAGCTAACCTAGCTAGCTAGCTGGCTAACGTTTGCTATCTATCTATCTATCTATCTATCCAGCCAGCTAGTTAGCTAGCTCAAGTTGACACAACCCAGATGATAACTGTTGTGATTATAGGCTTTTAGGTACACCGCAGCCTCTGAGTGCCATAGAGGATAAACTGAGCACAGATTAGTGACTGTTATGTTTTCACCTCTACTACAGAGATAATGGTTTGTTTCTAGCAGTTCAAAAGATATTACCCATATTATTACCTTCGCAACGTTTATTTTTCCTGATTGACAGGCTGAATTTGACACATAAACCACGTCGTGGGCTGTTACACCAGTCGGGAGCCACCAAAGCGGATTGGAATGAGCACTGCACCTGTATTGTATCGAGGTGTTTGCGACCTAAGGTGCTTGCTACTGAGCAGCTGTAACACAGTGTTGCCGGCGGTAGCTAGTAAAGTGGCCAATTTCTTCCATCCCAGGATTATATTTCAAATGGGATAGCAGCCTACACAATAAATAACTCATATTGGTAGCCATCTAGATGTCACCTTGATACAGGCTACTCAATGGGGAGAGCATGAACAGCAACAACACAGGGACACAGTGTTCTCAGATGTCACAACCCTGTGTGATTGGGTTCACTGGGCTCTTAGTTTGAATGACCTCTAGTGAGGTAAGTACACGCACACACAACACCAGCTTGATATGCCCTATGTCATCTATCTTTTAACCCTCAGGGTAACATCCCTGGTGCTCTCTGTCTCTCATTCTATTATGTATTGTTCTATGCTTGTCCTAAGGGTGAGAAGAGCTGACAAATCAGAACTGAGCAGGATTGTTACGGAGCCCCATGATGAACACCTGATTCTGCGCTGACTTCTCTCTCCTGGATGCTCTACTGTACATACTGTCCCGTTGTGTGTTTCACTGTTAATTGTTGTTACTTCTATAGTCAATTATTTTGTGTAATTTGTTGTTAATATTGTTACCAATTTAAATATATTTATTTTAAATACAAATTAATAGTTTTTCTTACATTTAGATTTCAGTGAGAATTTCACTGTAAATTTACAGCAATGACCTGGCACCAAAGTTACCAGCGCAATACTGTAATTTTGGGATGCTGTAATCTGTTTTACAGTAAGGGAAATAGTACTGTGAAATATAGTACAGCAGAATTACAGTATTAAGTTGGCAACTCTGGTTCCAGTATAATTCTGTACATTTACAGGGAACAGATTTACAGTGTACTCACCTTGTAGCTGAGGTACACAAGCAACATGGTCTCGAAAAAGCTGATGAAAGCTACAAGCACCTGGAGAGAGATGAAAGGAGAGAGAGAGAGAGAGAGAGAGAGAAAGAGAGAGAGAAAGATTGGAGTAGTAACAGCAATAGAGAGTGAGAGAGACAGAGAGTGGGTGGAATCATCATTTTGATGATTGAACTCCATCAATAAGAAGTTAAAGTGAAGCAATAAACCAGAGAGAGAGAGTGTGTGTGTGTGTGTGTGTCTGTGTGTGTGTGTGTGCTCGCATGTCTGTGTGTGTGTGCGTCCATGTGTGTAGACAGCCTTGTTAATATGACAGTTCAACATTGTGTCTGACCTGTAGAGCCCACAGAGGCAGAGGCCTATTCACCCAGATGATAAGAGACCTGCAGACACAGAACAAAGAGAGCACATCATACATGACACAGAGGGAGGAGAGGAAAGGAGTGAGAGGAAAAAGGAAAGGAAGAGGGAGAAGAAAAGAAAAAGGAGATGTAACAGGGGTAAATATTAAAAGGACTCCCTTTCAAATATGATCAATCCAACGACATAACGCCTCTTGTAATTATGTTGTTCACAAGCGAGTGGTTCTGAACTACCGCTGCCATTAGACTTCCTCTGTGAAAAAGCATCACAATCAATGTTCGCAGATAACATGAATGCAGATTTACAGCTTTGTTGTGAGAAAGAGGCTCTATCCAGAGGCCTCTCGGGCTTATCATTGCTGCCTTCTGAGTCTGCTGCCTGGAGTGTGTGTCAGCCAAAGAGCAACGGCCAGTCAAAGTCTTTATTAAGCACACTCTGTCATACTCCTTATTCATTTATAGCCAGAGTTTACACAGTGTCACCAGCCGCCAATTAAATAAATATGTCCCTGAGCAGGACTGGAGGCAGAGCCCAAGGAACCAGTCACATCTGGGACATACTCGCTCACTCGCTCACTCACTCGCTCACTCACTCACTCACTCACTCACTCACTCACTCACTCACTCACTCACTCACTCACTCACTCACTCACTCACTCACTCACTCACTCACTCACTCACTCACTCACTCACTCACTCACTCACTCACTCACTCACTCACTCACTCACTCACTCACTCACTCACTCACTCACTCACTCACTCACTCACTCACTCACTCACTCACTCTCTCACTCTCTCACTCTCTCACTCTCTCACTCTCTCACTCACTCACTCACTCACTCACTCACTCACTCACTCACTCGTGCCTTTGAATCTCAGTCCACACCACTGGACATTCCAGTCCTAGTAAGGACATTTTGGATGAGTGCAAACTAAGTTCACTTTTAAGTGCAAATTATCAGTCCCAAGACTACTAATTCAAATAGTTTCTGTTTACTTAGCCTTCAGGCTCTGGTCTAGTGCACACACTCACAGCAGCCCCAAGACATTTCCTGTATCAGTCTTTGACTGGTTTACAGACAGCAGCTGCTAATTAGGTTATATGGATACTACATACAGTACATATTATGTTGGCATGAAATCCATACAGGCAACATTTTGACAAACTAATGTGCTACTGCAATAATGTAATGTTTGCAGGTTGGCATTTATTGTCATGAATCTTGCCCTGGAGGCAGAATGGTCACTAGCTGGCACAGCCACAAAGTCATAAAAACCTAACTCTAAACTTAACCACACTGCTAACCCTAATGCCTAACCATAACTTTATATTAAGACCAAAAAGCACATTTTTGTTTTCATACATTTTTAGGATATAGCCAATTTTTTCTATGCAGTTGACCCTTCTAGCGGAAATCGCTCATTTCTGCCTCCAGGGCAAGAGTCATGGCAATAAACGTCAACCTGCATAATGTACCATGTCTACATCTCCAACCTCTCTATTACTCACAGTATCATTAACTGTCTGTTGTACATGGTCTCATTACAGTGCTCTGTGGTGGACACAAGATGAACATCTCTCTCTCTGTATTAGACTCTCAGACCAGTCTTGGCTCCTCATTAAAGATGAATGGGACATAAACATGTAAACTTACCAGTCAAACTGGGTCCTGCTGGGGTGGACCGATGCATTCTGTTTGGAACAGTCCAGACTACAGGGGGAAACATGCACAACAAGAGGACTGAAACGTGTCATGTTTGGAACAGTCCAGACTACAGGGGGAAACATGCACAACAAGAGGACTGAAACGTGTCATGTTTGGAACAGTCCAGACTACAGGGGGAAACAGGCATAACAAGAGGACTGAAACGTGTCATGTTTGGAACAGTCCAGACTACAGGGGGAAACATGCACAACAAGAGGACTGAAACGTGTCATGTTTGGAATAGTCCAGACTACAGGGGGAAACATGCACAACAAGAGGACTGAAACGTGTCATGTTTGGAACAGTCCAGACTACAGGGGGAAACATGCATAACAAGAGGACTGAAACGTGTCATGTTTGGAACAGTCCAGACTACAGGGGGAAACATGCATAACAAGAGGACTGAAACGTGTCATGTTTGGAACAGTCCAGACTACAGGGGGAAACATGCATAACAAGAGGACTGAAACGTGTCATGTTTGGAACAGTCCAGACTACAGGGGGAAACATGCATAACAAGAGGACTGAAACGTGTCATGTTTGGAACAGTCCAGACTACAGGGGGAAACATGCATAACAAGAGGACTGAAACGTGTCATGTTTGGAACAGTCCAGACTACAGGGGGAAACATGCATAACAAGAGGACTGAAACGTGTCATGTTTGGAACAGTCCAGACTACAGGGGGAAACATGCATAACAAGAGGACTGAAACGTGTCATGTTTGGAACAGTCCAGACTACAGGGGGAAACAGGCATAACAAGAGGACTGAAACGTGTCATGTTTGGAACAGTCCAGACTACAGGGGGAAACAGGCATAACAAGAGGACTGAAACGTGTCATGTTTGGAACAGTCCAGACTACAGGGGGAAACATGCACAACAAGAGGACTGAAACGTGTCATGTTTGGAACAGTCCAGACTACAGGGGGAAACAGGCATAACAAGAGGACTGAAACGTGTCATGTTTGGAACAGTCCAGACTACAGGGGGAAACATGCATAACAAGAGGACTGAAACGTGTCATGTTTGGAACAGTCCAGACTACAGGGGGAAACATGCATAACAAGAGGACTGAAACGTGTCATGTTTGGAACAGTCCAGACTACAGGGGGAAACAGGCATAACAAGAGGACTGAAACGTGTCATGTTTGGAACAGTCCAGACTACAGGGGGAAACAGGCATAACAAGAGGACTGAAACGTGTCATGTTTGGAACAGTCCAGACTACAGGGGGAAACATGCATAACAAGAGGACTGAAACGTGTCATGTTTGGAACAGTCCAGACTACAGGGGGAAACATGCATAACAAGAGGACTGAAACGTGTCATGTTTGGAACAGTCCAGACTACAGGGGGAAACATGCATAACAAGAGGAATGAAACGTGTCATGTTTGGAACAGTCCAGACTACAGGGGGAAACATGCATAACAAGAGGACTGAAACGTGTCATGTTTGGAACAGTCCAGACTACAGGGGGAAACATGCATAACAAGAGGACTGAAACGTGTCATGTTTGGAACAGTCCAGACTACAGGGGGAAACATGCATAACAAGAGGAATGAAACGTGTCATGTTTGGAACAGTCCAGACTACAGGGGGAAACATGCATAACAAGAGGACTGAAACGTGTCATGTTTGGAACAGTCCAGACTACAGGGGGAAACAGGCATAACAAGAGGACTGAAACGTGTCATGTTTGGAACAGTCCAGACTACAGGGGGAAACATGCATAACAAGAGGACTGAAACGTGTCATGTTTGGAACAGTCCAGACTACAGGGGGAAACAGGCATAACAAGAGGACTGAAACGTGTCATGTTTGGAACAGTCCAGACTACAGGGGGAAACATGCACAACAAGAGGACTGAAACGTGTCATGTTTGGAACAGTCCAGACTACAGGGGGAAACATGCATAACAAGAGGACTGAAACGTGTCATGTTTGGAACAGTCCAGACTACAGGGGGAAACATGCACAACAAGAGGACTGAAACGTGTCATGTTTGGAACAGTCCAGACTACAGGGGGAAACAGGCATAACAAGAGGACTGAAACGTGTCATGTTTGGAACAGTCCAGACTACAGGGGGAAACATGCATAACAAGAGGACTGAAACGTGTCATGTTTGGAACAGTCCAGACTACAAGGGGAAACATGCATAACAAGAGGACTGAAACATGTCATGTTTGGAACAGTCCAGACTACAGGGGGAAACATGCATAACAAGAGGACTGAAACGTGTCATGTTTGGAACAGTCCAGACTACAGGGGGAAACATGCATAACAAGAGGACTGAAACGTGTCATGTTTGGAACAGTCCAGACTACAGGGGGAACATGCATAACAAGAGGACTGAAACGTGTCATGTTTGGAACAGTCCAGACTACAGGGGGAAACATGCATAACAAGAGGACTGAAACGTGTCATGTTTGGAACAGTCCAGACTACAGGGGGAAACATGCATAACAAGAGGACTGAAACGTGTCATGTTTGGAACAGTCCAGACTACAGGGGGAAACATGCATAACAAGAGGACTGAAACGTGTCATGTTTGGAACAGTCCAGACTACAGGGGGAACATGCATAACAAGAGGACTGAAACGTGTCATGTTTGGAACAGTCCAGACTACAGGGGGAAACATGCATAACAAGAGGACTGAAACGTGTCATGTTTGGACATTCAAAGAGTTTTAGCTTCCTGTGTTCCTCTACCCCATCCTATATGACCTCAAATTTCTCTCTCTGTTTCCTCCAGAATTGTAATGTCGGTGCTCTCAACATTACCCATTTCTCTATCCCCTACTCTTTCCCTTTCCACTGTCCTTCCCTACATCTGGTCTCTATCTCCCAGCCCCTGGCCAAGCGAAACTACCTTAAACCTAACCTTTACATCTCGTCTTTACCTATCCCTCTTGCTCCATAGTAAGTACTGACTGACCACTCTCCACCAATACTCCTCACTCCCTCTCCACCAATACTCCTCATGTCCTCTCCACCAATACTCCTCACTCCCTCTCCACCAATACTCCTCACTCCCTCTCCACCAATACTCCTCACTCCCTCTCCACCAATACTCCTCACTACCTCTCCACTGATACTCCTCACCCCTCACCCCCTCTCCACTGATACTCCTCACTACCTCTCCACTGATACTCCTCACTACCTCTCCACTGATACTCCTCACCCCTCACCCCCTCTCCACTGATACTCCTCACTACCTCTCCACCAATAGTCCTCACTCCCTCTCCACCGATACTACCCACTCCATCTCCACCAATAATCCTAACTCCCTCTCCACCGATACTCCTCACTCCCTCTCCACTGATACTCCTCACTACCTCTCCACTGATACTCCTCACTACCTCTCCACTGATACTCCTAACTCCCTCTCCACTGATACTCCTCACTACCTCTCCACTGATACTCCTAACTCCCTCTCCACTGATACTCCTAACTCCCTCTCCACTGATACTCCTAACTCCCTCTCCACTGATACTCCTAACTCCCTCTCCACTGATACTCCTAACTCCCTCTCCACTGATACTCCTCACTACCTCTCCACTGATACTCCTCATTCCATCTCCACCAATACTCCTAACTCCCTCTCCACTGATACTCCTCACTACCTCTCCACTGATACTCCTCATTCCATCTCCACCAATACTCCTAACTCCCTCTCCACTGATACTACCCACTCCATCTCCACCAATACTCCTAACTCCCTCTCCACCGATACTACCCACTCCATCTCCACCAATACTCCTAACTCCCTCTCCACCGATACTACCCACTCCATCTCCACCAATACTCCTAACTCCCTCTCCACCGATACTACCCACTCCATCTCCACCAATACTCCTAACTCCCTCTCCACTGATACTCCTCACTACCTCTCCACTGATACTCCTCATTCCATGTCCACCAATACTCCTAACTCCCTCTCCACCAATACTCCCTACTCCCTCTCCACCAATACCCCTACTCCCTCTCCAATACTAAAGCAACTCTTATTTACCCCCCCCCCTTCCTCACCAGTCCTGTCTCTCCTCCTGTGGGTCGTCTAGTAGGACTCTGACCATGTAGAGGAGACAGCTCAATACTTTCAGAGAGAAGTTGAACAGCCTCACCCTCAGACCTGCAGCACATAAACCAACCACAGCAAGTCAAGGACTTAATCAATAAAGTCAATGAATTAATCAATTAAACATAATACATTATCACCAATCAATGGCTGTGTTTACACAGGCAGCCCAATTCCAATCAGATCTTTTGCCAATATTTGGGTAAAAGATCAGAATTGGGCTGCCAGTGTAAACACAGATTTGAAAAGATTATGTAATGACAGCCAGTCTATAGGACAATAAGTAGGAACTCAATGTCTGAACATTGACAACTCACTGGATCTTTGGTTTTTGATGAAGAACAGCTTGAGGCGCTCCTTGAAAGTGTTTTCATTCACATAGAATTCTACCTGCACCCTGAGAGAGGGAGGGATGGAGAGAGGGAGGGATGGAGAGAGGGAGGGATGGATGGAGAATGACCAGTGAAGAGGAAGATGGGTAACAGGTGAATACCAAAGTTAAGGGAGGGGGAGTAGTGGAGATTGAGGGAGAGGTAGATAGATATGGGGAAATAAAAGGAAAGAAATGAGACAACAGAGAGCGAGAATGAAAAGAGGAGAGTGGAGTGAGAGAATAGAGGTGAAGAGAGAGAGAGACATAGAGAGAGGTGATAATGGTTATAGGAACAGCAGCAATACGTTGGGAAATAAATAACAGTGTGGTTAGGTTATATTAAAGACAGGAGGAAATGATGTCGCTGTGTGTCTTCCCCAGTCAGTCAGCCTGCCATGGCAGCTACAGTCAGCCTCGTTATCTCTGCTGATTAAATATAGAGCAACAAATGACTTCCCTCTGTTCTGCTGAATATGAAGAGTCCATAATTACTGCTCTCTCCTCCCTCCACCCCTCAGTCCCTACTGCCAGACAGACCACATAGTACACACACAGCCAACGCCTGAAATGCACACCTATATATGCCATTAAGATCCTATATCGGTATATGGACACATACAGGAAGGAACTCAGTCACATGGGATAACATGCAAAACAAAGACAAGAGTAGTGAGTGCACTCCATGGATACATGCATATGAACACACACACACAAATTTGCGCATGCACGTAATCCGGCATGCACGCACACATACACACTGTCATCAAGAAATCTAATTTCCTGGTAGACCCCCTCATGAGAGATTGGCCACTTCTTCTGTTCTTTCATCCTACAGAAAGTGGCGTAGAGGAAGGCAGCGCTGGATGGCCCAGACACAGGATGAAAACAGAGGCCCAGCACACACAGGTGCTGTGCCTCATGTACACAGATGAAACTGAAAGGTCACAAACTAATCTCCTTACTGGTGGGGGTCTTCACAGGGTTTTAATACTGTAGATGAAAACCAGGACCCCACATAGTGGTCCCTCACTCACACACACACACACACGCCGTTAGCAACCATACACTCTTAGCACATAGGGAACGTTGCTCTTTGTTGCTATGGTGATGGAGCATCTTTCTTTCGGTCAATATTTTTCTCAGACACGCGCGTTTGCACACACACACACACACTGCAGATCTGTCAGCCAACTCTTTGTATTCATGAACATGCTGGGTAAAAAGCTAAAAAAAACACCAAGGAGAGTAAAATGCACCATTGGGTAAAATACGTATTTGCAACCGAATGCAGTGAGAAAACTTTACACAATGCACTTGCCATTAAAGTGGCAGTAGGGAGGCTAAAGAGATGGATTACTCCTATCTGCAGACAACCATTACCATGAAACACACATGTCCCATAACATATTTACTGTAGGCTCTACCCTTCATTAACATCTGGCCTTATAGTACACATTGCCCGCTACACCACAATATATGTAAATAGGTAACAGAGTCATAACAGTTAAAGAATACGGCAGATCTGGGAACAGTGTGTGTCGCACTTTAAATGATTGAATGACCCTCATTATCACTAGATACAGAGCTAAAGCCATGGTACATTAGGCAGGCTGGGGTTTAGATGGTATGGTATTGTGGCAGTGGATTTGAACTGGGTCCGTACTAATTCCTACATTAGCACTGATAAGATCAAAGCATTAGCTCTAGAAAATGTTCCACTTGTAATGGAACAGTCCTCTACACAGTCAGTACTATGAAGCACAATCTGGAACTTTCTGTACAGCAACAGCCTCTAAATTAAATTTAGATAAACAAAGTAAAAATGGTGAGTGCTCTGCTTTCTGGCACCTGTCCCTGTTTTCCACACATGAATCTGTTTTACTTACAACTAAACGATATCAGGCTCTTCCTCCTACCTTCCCTCTCCCATCCCCCTCCTCCTTCTACCTTCCCTCTCCCATCCCCCTCCTCCTTCTACCTTCCCTCTCCCATCCCCCTCCTCCTTCTATCTTCCCTCTCCCATCCCCCTCCTCCTTCTACCTTCCCTCTCCCATCCCCCTCCTCCTTCTACCTTCCCTCTCCCATCCCCCTCCTCCTCCTATTTTCCCTCTCCCATCCCCCTCCTACCTTCCCTCTCCCATCCTCCTCCTTCTCCTATCTTCCCTCTCCCATCCCCCTCCTATCTTCCCTCTCCCATCCCCCTCCTATCTTCCCTCTCCCATCCCCCTCCTATCTTCCCTCTCCCATCCCCCTCCTATCTTCCCTCTCCCATCCCCCTCCTATCTTCCCTCTCCCATCCCCCTCCTATCTTCCCTCTCCCATCCTCCTCCTACCTTCAGTCTGCTGTTAATTACCCATCTCTTATTCATTCCATCCCCCTGCCTCTTCCCACTAGTGTTATTTCCTTACTCTACACACTAAAGGTGATCACCCTTTCAGCCGACCAACCATCCATATCTCTATTTATGAGTCTCTTTATAGTCCCTCCAACTCTGAAAGAAGCCATGGCAACTTTCCACAGCAACGAACAAATCATTTGAGAAGTCACTCTGCTCCTGATGTGCTTCTAAGAGGCAGCTTTGAGACTTGAGGGGGCCACAGAAGAGAAGAAGTAAAGTGGAAATATAGCTGTGGGATAGATTATAGTGTGATTGTTATCTAAAGTAGGGAAACAAGAAAAACACACTAAAAACTCACGAAGAACATTATTTCAGAGCCAAAGAAGAACAAACCACACAATAACACATCGCTCCTACCAGTAACCTGACTACATTTCCTAAAAAGCTTTACTCATTATGATGTAAGCGTAGATAATTGCTCAAAATAATTGCTTTGGTAGATTAAATCTTTGAATTCAAAGAAACATGTCAGATAGAACCAGAGGTAAGGTTGATTACTTTTGATGATTGATTATTTTGTTCTTCAAATACACCATCTGTAAGATTTAATGTGGTTCAATGGTCATTAATGAAACATATTTTTAAACAACAAAAATAATTGTTTACCGACTAAAATGACAAAAACCTACTGCAAAGAACTTAGAACAACTTGACACAGCTGTTGTAACAACTGTTGATTTACAAATGGTTGCAGTGATAAAATGTGATGATTGATAAACAATGGATGAAGTAATACAACCGTGGATTGTGGGTAAAACAGACACTTGTACTAAGACGGGGAATATCATTTTTAACAATCAATCAAATGAGGATGTTGATCTCATGGATCAAGTCGTTGCATCCATAGCTCTACGAATTGTGTCATTTACATTAACCGTGACCCATCCTTCAGCTTACCAAAGACAGTGGCCCAGGCTATTGAAATCACTGATTGTGCCTTTAATGTTTTTGAGCGCTGAGTGAAACAATGGTGGTGTGTGAGGTGTGACAGTCACCAGGTGACAAGCGATAGACTAACCTGCCCTGGAGAAGACAGCCGTTGGAAAACAGAGGAAACAGAACAAACAGGTTGAAGCTTTTACTATCAGTTCAAGTGTAATTTATCAAACTAATTCTTCCTTTCTATAATAAAGGATCCATGGCGATTTAAACCACAGGTCTTCCCTGACGGTAATAAAAAGTAACAAAATACAAAAAAAACGTTCCCTGCTAGATAAAAGACAACAGAGAGAAAAGGCCAGGGTTCATCTAATGGTGAGTCATGCAAAATTAGGCCTGAGGGAAGACATTTGCATTTCTGAATTTGCATTTATGAGAGCATAAGAGAAAGTGTGAGGGAGGGAGAGAAGAGAGAGAGATATGTAAGACAGAACAATAGAGAGAGAGAGAGAGAAAGAGAAAGAGAAAGAGAAAGAGAAAGAGAAAGAGCAAGAGAGAGAGAAAGAGAGAAGGAGATCTCTAAGATCTTGGTCTCCTGCTAATTTCCCTCCCTGTGTCTAATGGCACAGCACTGACCTGAGTGAGCACCAGAGAGACAACAGACCTCACACTGACCATCCCCATCACAGCACTGACCTGAGTGAGCACCAGAGAGACAACAGACCTCACACTGACCATCCCATCACAGCACTGACCTGAGTGAGCACCAGAGAGACAACAGACCTCACACTGACCATCCCCATCACAGCACTGACCTGAGTGAGCACCAGAGAGACAACAGACCTCACACTGACCATCCCCATCACAGCACTGACCTCAGTGAGCACCAGAGAGACAACAAACCTCACACTGACCATCCCCATCACAGCACTGACCTGAGTGAGCACCAGAGAGACAACAGACCTCACACTGACCGTCCCCATCACAGCACTGACCTGAGTGAGCACCAGAGAGACAACAGACCTCACACTGACCGTCCCCATCACAGCACTGACCTGAGTGAGCACCAGAGAGACAACAGACCTCACACTGACCATCCCATCACAGCACTGACCTGAGTGAGCACCGGAGAGACAACAGACCTCACACTGACCATCCCCATCACAGCACTGACCTGAGTGAGCACCAGAGAGACACTGACCATCCCCATCACAGCACTGACCTGAGTGAGCACCAGAGAGACACTGACCATCCCCATCACAGCACTGACCTGAGTGAGCACCAGAGAGACACTGACCATCCCCATCACAGCACTACTGACCCATCACAACCTTTATACAGCAGTTAATACAATACAAATCAAATCAAATTCAACTTTATTAGTCACATGCACCGAAACACAACAAGTGTAGACCTTACCGTGAAATGCTTACTTACGAGCCCTTAACCAACAGAGCAGTTCAATAAAGAGTTAAGAAAATATTTACCAAATAAACTAAAGTAAAAAAAAAACAGTAAAAAGTAACACAATAACATAACAAAAACAAGGCTATATACAGCTGGTACCGGTATCGAGTCAGGTTAGCTGAGGTAATTTGTACATGTAGGTAGGGGTGAAGTGACTATGCATAGATAATAAACAGTGAGTAGCAGCAGTGTACAAACAAATGGAGGGTGGGGGGGGTCAATGTAAATAGTCAGGTGGCCATTTGATGAATTGTTCAGCAGTCTTATGGCTTCGGGGTAGAAGATGTTAAGGAGCCTTTTGGACCTAGACTTGGCGCTCCGGTACCACTTGCCGTGCCGTAGCAGAGAAAACAGTCTATGACCTTTGGTGACTGGAGTCTCTGACAATTTTATGGGCCTTCCTCTGACACCGCCTATTAAATAGGTCCTGGATGGCAGGAAGCTTGGCGCCAGTGATGTACTGGGCCGTACGGACTGCCCTCTGTAGCACGTTATGGTAGAACTTTTTGAGGATCTAAGGACCCATGCAAAAGGTTTTGTCGTGCTCTCTTCACGACTGTTTTGGTGTGCTTGGACCATGTTAGTTTGTTGGTGATGTGGACGCCAAGGAACTTGAAACTCTCGACCCAATCCACTACCGCCCTGTCAATGTTAATGGGGGCCTGTTCGGCCCGCCTTTTCCTGTAGTCCACGATCAGTTCCTTTGTCTTGCTCACATTGAGGGAGAGGTTGTTGCCCTGGCTGGCACCACATTGCCAGTACTCTGACCTCCTCCCTATAGGCTGTCTCATCATTGTCGGTGATCAGGCCTACCACTGTTGTGTAGTCAGCAAACTTAATGATGGTGTTGGAGTCGTGTTTGACCACGCAGTCGTGGGTGAACAGGGAGTACAGAAGGGGACTAAGTACACACCCCTGAGGGGCCCCAGTGTTGAGGAACAGCGTGGCAGACGTGTTGTTGCCTACCCTTACCACCTGGGGGCGGCCTGTCAGGAAGTCCAAGATCCAGTTGCAGAGGGAGGTGTTAAGTCTCAGGGTCCTTAGCTTAGTGATGAGCTTTGTGGGCACTATGTTGTTGAACGCTGAGCTGTAGTCAATGAACAGCATTATCACATAGGTGTTTCTTTTGTCCAGGTGGGAAAGGTCAGTGTTGAGTGCGATTGAGATTGCGTCATCTGTGGATCTGTTGGGGCAGTATGCAAGTTGGAGTGGGTCTAGGGTATCCGGGAGGATGCTGTTGATGTGAGCCATGACCAGCCTTTCAAAGCACTTCATGGCTACCAATGTGAGTGCTACGGGGCGGTAATCATTTAGGCAGGTTACCTTTGATTCCTTGGGCACAGGGGCTATGGTGGTCTGCTTGAAACATGTAGGTATTACAAATAGGATTCAATCTTAATCCTCTATTGACACTTTTCTTGTTTAATGGTTCATCTGAAGTAAGTATGTAAGTATGACGTGCATTTGACTTGCATTTGAATTTTTAATTGAGCGATTAAGAGATTTAATTTGTCACTTTACTCCCAATAAACATTCTGTGGGCGGAGATACGCCTGGTGTGTCCTAAGACCCACATTGGATTTATTTAAAGAACAAAGGTGATAGATAAGGAAGAAGGAATTTGAAGAGCAGTCAGAGATGACTTGGAGACACGGGAACAGTTAGACAAAGAGTGCGGCAACAACGCCAATCACACAGCCTACAAATAAGGAGAGAGGAATTCAATGGGGCGACAGGAGGCAGGGAAATTGCACACCACTATGGCAGCCTAGTCTCACAGTGTTAGGTGTGCTCCACTCTGCTTCCACCATTGAAGGAGAGCCAGGCAGGGGCAACGCGACCCTGACCCAGATACACACTGGGTATTGAAGAAGAGGAAAAGGAGGGTTTCTTTGCTAAAATAAAAACCCGTTCCCTTTCCTCAACAGGCTATAAGCTGAGAACATGTTTTTTTTATTTATAGTATTTTTATACAGAACTCAGAATGTATAGTATGTATCCACTGTGAAGAGACAGAACATAATTCATTGTTTTACAGATCTCTCTCTCTCTCTCTCTCTCTCTCTCTCTCTCTCTCTCTCTCTCTCTCTCTCTCTCTCTCTCTCTCTCTCTCTCTCTCTCTCTCTCTCTCTCTCTCTCTCTCTCTCTCTCTCTCTCTCTCTCTCTCTCTCTCTCTCTCTCTCTCTCTCTCTCTCTCTCTCTCTCTCTCTCTCTCTCTCTCTCTCTCTCTCTCTCTCTCTCTCTCTCTCTCTCTCTCTCTCTCATTTCCAGCCAAGCTCTAATGTTAGATCTTTACTGATTAAACCACGCCATACATCATCAGTGCAGCTGTCCTCCATGCTACCTTCCCTTCACCCCCCCCCCATCTCAGTGAATCCTCCTCCATCCCTGTCTCCATCACTCTCTTCTCTCACTCCGGGAACCTGTGTTTACTCACACACGGTCTCGTCTCTCCTATCCTACTTGAATGGGGGGTTAAAAGGCTTTGAGTGATAGAACTGGAATTGGGTGTCAGCTACGATAGGACACTTTGGGTTTGAACTACAGTAAGTGAAGTAGGATGTTCTTGGGACGATCGATTCCTATTGTAGCTAAGACCTCTATTCAGTAAAGACCTTTATTTCCCCCTACCACTACCAATCACAACAGATAAACCACTGCTACTCAACTAAATACTGTAGAAGTTTTCTAATTCCAGCTACTCAGAAAGACAATGACAATCCGACCATCTGTGGCATTTCATCTACCAATCTCCTCATTCTACATGATGTGTTGTACTCCGATGGGTGAAATATGAGCCGATTCATCTCTGTGCCCTCTTCTCAGTGTCTCATGGGCTGCTTGGAGCACGATACAATTCCTGCAGCGTGTTACACTAATATGATTTGGTACCGGGAGAGAAGCAATCAGATGGACGTGTGTTTGTGATCCCTCCACACGAGCACACCCACCCACCCACCCACACACACACACACACAGCGAGAGAAGCGATAAGATATGTTTGTGATCCCGCCACACGATCTCAAAATACACTTATGCAACCATACCCCATGTATTGCATTTTAGGTAGAGTAGATTGGTTAATACTTGGATAGTTCTTATTTCTAGAGAGGTTATTTCTTGGTCAGTTAATATTTCTAGAGAGGTTATTTCTAGGTTAGTTATTATTTCTAGAGAGGTTATTTATTTATTGATCAAGACCATTGTGAGGCAGATAGATAACATCAGAGGTATTGATCTTTTCCTATGGTCTTCTTTCATCCATCCTGCATTCCAGTCTCCTTTGTCTTATTCAAAGCCTGGCTTTTGGGAATTTACAAAAGTTTTACTAGATAACATTATGTAGGTCTTATCTTACACAACATATTCATAACCAGTTTGTGGATAAAATCATGTGTGGTGTAAAGAGGTCAGCAAAGAGTCACTGTATGTGTAAAATAAATAAATAAATAAATAAATAAATAAATAAATAAATAAATATATATATATATATATATTCAAAAGTTTGGGGTTACTTAGAAATGTCCTTGTTTTTTAAAGAAAAGCACATTTTTTATAAATTTAAAATCCTCCCGTTTCTTGGCAATTTCTTGCATGAAATAGCCTTCATTTCTCAGAACAAGAATGGACTGATGAGTTTCAGAAGAAAGTTATTTGTTTCTGGCCATTTTGAGCCTGTAATCGAACCCACAAATGCTGATGCTCCAGATAATCAACTAGTGTAAAGAAGGCCAGTTTTATTGCTTCTTTAATCAGCACAACAGTTTTCAGCTGTGCTAACGTAATTGCAAAAGGGCTTTCTAATGATAAATTTGCCTTTTAAAATGATCAACTTGGATTAGCTAACACAATGTGCCATTGGAACACAGGAGTGATGGTTGATGATAAAGGACCTCTGTACGCCTACGTAGATATTCCATAAAGAAATCTGCCGTTTCCAGCTACAATAGTCATTTACAACATTAACAATGTCTACACTGTATTTCTGATCAATTTGATGTTATTTTAATGGACAAAAAATTTGCTTATCTTTCAAAAACAAGGACATTTCTAAGCGACCCCAAACTTTTTAAGAGTAGTGTGTATATATCAGTAACAAGCCCTCAGCAGAACATGAAGTTGACAGCCTAACAGGCTATATGGCTAACTATGACACAAGGCTTTATGTAACATAACATTGAAGGAGGCCTTGGATTTAATTCATGACATTTCTATGAAAACACCCATCCCTGTGGTCTATCGGTCGCCCTTACTCAGGTGTATAGGTTTACTTCTGATTCCCATGCTTCAGTGTACTGCTACATAGGCTGGCACAACTACTGTATAACCGTGTAGCCGACGGTTATGGATGAAGACCCCCATGAAAATAAAATAACTGCCATAACCGTTTAATATACAGTATATATGTCACGTTCTGACCTTGGTTCTTTTATTTATGTCTTTGTTTTAGTATGGTCAGGGCGTGAGTTGGGTGGGTTGTCTATGTTCTGTTTTCTATGTTGTGTTTTGCGTTTGGCCTGGTATGGTTCTCAATCAGAGGCAGGCGTCGTTAGTTGTCTCTGATTGAGAATCATACTTAGGTAGCCTTTTCCCACTTGTGTTTCGTGGGTGTTTATTTTCCGTTTCAGTGTTTGCACCATTCGGTGTTTCGGTTTTCATTTGGATTCTCTTGTTCTTTTGTATTTTGTATTCAGTCTCATTAAATGATATTATGGATACATACTACGCTGCATTTTGGTCCTCCGATCCTTCCTACTACTCCTCGTCAGTTACAATATATATATATACAGTATATATACAGTGTATCATGAACTCGTAACAATGGGATGAAACTTTGTTGCTCCTTGCTGAAACAAGCAAATGAGTATTTGGTTGCCTAGGAAACCCACCACCAATGCAGCAGCAGACATAGAAACAGAATGAATAGAATGGACTTGGAACCTCTAATGGTCCTTGCTACCCCATTGAAGTTGACATTTAAAATGGTTTGAGTAAGAATTAAGGTAAGGGTTAAGGTAAGGTTTATGATTAGGGTAAGCGTATGGGTTAAGGTTAGGGTTTAGGGTAGGGACGTCCCAAAGATCTCAGATAGCACTAACCAACCTTGAATAGAATACCCGTTATATTCATTCTATCTATGGCAACACATGCAGTCAGGATCGGAGAGGCTTCTAAAAAATCATTTGGGATGACGGTAACTGGCCAGCCAAATGATCGTGGTTACAGTAATAATCATTAGAATAGCAAAATAAATAAATAATAATAATACAAATAATATACAGAATATATGTTTTTTTGATATTCGAACAGTTGTTATGGAGACCTTGGTAATTTTGGCTGGCTGATTACTGTCATCCAAAATACCATGACTGTCACAATACACCCCCCCTCCTCCCCACCCCCGTATCTCCAACCCACACACTGATGTCACAAGGCCTTACCTATCTGAAGCACACAGCACTGACCCCAGTTCAGCAGAGGCAGCCAATAGGCTGGGCGCTAGCCACCCCTTTTATTTTACCCAGCAGCAAGCTAATGTATGTTGACAGTGCTTGTCTTACTAGAAAGCAGCGGTTGGGGAATACTCATACCAGGCTCATTAACGCATAGCGGTTGGGGAATACTCATACCAGGCTCATTAACGCATAGCGGTTAGGGAATACTCATACCAGGCTCATTAATGCATAGCGGTTGGGGAATACTCATACCAGGCTCATTAACGCATAGCGGTTGGGGAATACTCATACCAGGCTCATTAACGCATAGCGGTTGGGGAATACTCATACCAGGCTCATTAACGCATAGCGGTTGGGGAATACTCATACCAGGCTCATTAACGCATAGCGGTTGGGGAATACTCATACCAGGCTCATTAACGCATAGCGGTTGGGGAATACTCATACCAGGCTCATTAACGCATAGCGGTTGGGCAGGAAATAAACATTTGTTAAACAAAACTGTGGATTTAATGCAGCCGCTCCCTCAGAGGCCGTGCGTCTCACTGCCTGAGAATAAGATAACCACTCAGGATCTGCTCAAGGCTCTCTGGTCTATCCCATTGGTCTATCCTCCCTACAGCTGCCTCAGGCCAACCACATGCCTGGAGTGAGGAAGATCATGTTGCTGTGTACAGTTAGTATGATATGAGGGGAAACACTAGTTGTCTTCTGCACTGTGACTGATGTGATTGTTTATCCTTGCTTGAGCCTCCGATGCTCGCCCTTTCCCCCTGTACACAAAATGAAAGTCATCATTTACCAGGGCTGTGCACTGTGCAGGCCCCAATGACAGTAAGTAAGTGTGCTCAATACCCTTTTACTCAAACCGATTTCTAGCCAAGCTCTACCCAGCTAACAACAAATGTTCTCACAACTTTACAGAACGTTCCATTCAAATCACTTACTTACAGGCCCTTCCCAATGATGCAGAGAGAAAATAATAATAATAAAAATAACACCAGAAATAAATACACAATGAGTAACAATAACTTGACTATACACACAGAGTACCATTACAGAGTCAGTGTACAAGGGTACAATGGGCATGGGCCCTCAGATCCTCAAAAAGTTATACAGCTAAACCATTGAGAGCATCTTAAATGGCTGCATCACCGCTTGGTATGGCAACTGCTTGGCATTCGGCGGCAAGGCGCTACAGAGGGTACGGCGTACGGTCCAGTACATCACTGGGGCCGAACTCACTGCCATCCAGGACCTCTATACCAGGCGGTGTCAGAGGAAGGCCCTAAAAGTTGTCAAAGACTCCAGCCACCCAAGTCATAGTTAAATAAAGGGTAAATAAAATAAATTTAATTAAATTAAAAATGTACTGTCCTCTCTGCTACCCCACATCGAGCGGTATCGGAGCACCCAAGTCTGGGACAGAAAGGATCCTGAACAGCTTCTACCCCTAAGCCATAAGACTGCTGAACACTTAATGAAATGGCCACCAGACTATTTACATTGACCCCCTTTATTATCATTTTTTTCTTTATTTTTTTTGCACTGGCTCTATGCACACTCACTATACTCTATCCACACACTCACTATACTCTATCCACACACTCACACATACTACACTGACACTCCAACACACAATACACACAACATAAGCTCACACACACATGCATAGAGGGGTTCAAGTCCAGGCTCTGGCTGGGCCACTCAAGGACATTCAGAGACTTGTCCCGAAGCCAATTAGGCATTGTCTTGGCTGTGTGCTTAGGGTCGTTGTCCTGTTGAAAGGTGAACCTTCACCCCCAGTATGAGATCCTGAGCGCTCTGTAGCAGGTCTTCATCAAGGATCTCTCTGTACTTTGCTCCATTCATCTTTCCTTCGATCCTGACTAGTCTCCCAGTCCCTGCCGCTGAAAAACATCCCCACAGCATGATGCTGCCACCACCATGCTGCCAGGTTTCCTTCAGACATGGCGCTTGGCATTCAGGCCAAAGAGTTCAATCTTGGTTTCATCAGACCAGAGAATCTTGTTTCTCATGTTCTGAGAGTCCTTTAGGTGCCTTTTGGCAAACTCCAACTGTCATGTGCCTTTTACTGAGGAGTGGCTTCAGTCTGGCCTGTTTGGTGGAGTGCTGCAGAGATGGTTGTCCTTCTGGAAGGTTCTCCCATCTCCACAGAGGAATTCTGGAGCTGTCTCAGAGTGGCTATCGGGTTCTTGGTCACCTCCCTGACCAAGGCCCTTCTCACCCGATTGCTCAGTTTGTCAGGGCGGCCAGCTCTAGGAAGAGTCTTGGTGGTTCCAAACTTCTTCCTCTTAAGAAAGATTGAGGCCACTGTGTTCTTGGGGACCTTCAATGCTGCAGACATTTTTTGTGCCTTGGTACAATCCTGTCTCTGAGCTCTATGAACAATTCCATTGACCTCATGGATTTGTTTTTGCTGTGACATGCACTGTCAACTGTGGGACCTTATATAAACAGATGTGTGTTTTTCCAAATCATGTCCAATCAATTGAATTTACCATAGGAGGTAAAGGTGTTTGATGGGGTTGAGGTCAGGGCTCTGTGCAGGCCAGTCAAGTTCTTCTACACCGATCTCGACAAACTATTTCTGTGTGGACCTCGCTTTGTGCACAGGGGTATTGTCATGCTGAAACAGGAAAGGGCCTTTTCCAAACTGTTGCCACAAAGTTGGTAGCACAGAATCGTATACAATGTCATTGTGTGCTTAAGATTTCCCTTCACTGAAACTAAGGGGCTTAGCCCGAACCATGAAAAACAGCCCGAGACCATTATTTTGCATCCACCAAACTTTACAGTTGGACTTCACACTATGCATTGGGGCAGGTAGTGTTCTCCTGGCATCCACAAACCCAGATTTGTCCATCGGACAGTGTGATTCATCACTCCAGAGAACGCGTTTCCAATGCTCCAATGGCAGAGAGCTTTACACCACTCCAGCCGAAGTTTGGCATTGTTCATGGTGATGTTAGGCTTGTGTGAGGCTGCTCGGCCATGGAAGCCGATTTCCTGAAGCTCCCAATGAAAAGTTATTGTGTTAACGTTGCTTCCAGGGGCAGTTTGGAACTCGGTAGTGAGTGTTGCAACCGAGAACAGACGATCTGTTCTGTGAGCTTGTACCGCCTACGACTTCGCGGCTGAACCATTGTTGCTCCTAGACATTTCCACTTCACAATAACAGCACTTACAGTTGTCAGGGACAGCTCTAGTAGGGCAGACATTTTATGAACTGACATGTTGGAAAGGTGGTATCCTATGACTGTGCCATGTAGAAAGTCACTGAGCTCGTTAATAAGGCCATTCTACTGCCAATGTTTGTCTATGGACATTGCATGGTTGTGTGCTCGATTTAATACGTGGCTGAAATAGCCAAATCCACTAATTTAATTTAATGTCCACATCCTTTTGTATATACAGTGTATATATATTTTGTATTTATTATTGTATTATACAGGGCACATTTGGAAAAGAGATCTAGGTCTCAATCTTCCCAGTCAAAACAAAGGTTAAATAAAAATGTAAAAAGGACATGCCGTATGGTCTATCACACTGTGGAGTCAACAAGTTCTTATCAAATGATCCCTACTGTATCTCTTAGCAGTCAATTATCATACTTAACACTCTTAAGGCTGGGAGAGGAACACTGCACAGAGGGAGGTTTTATACATTACACTGTGACCACAGGTGAGGTACACAATGTTCCGATACATAGCATTCTTACTTAGACCACGAGAGGGGAGACGCAGCTTTATACAACATCATACACCAGGTGGTTCGAGCCCTGAATGCTGATTAGCTTAAAGCCGTGGTATATCAGACCTCATAACATGGGTATGACAAAACATTTATTTTTACTGTTCTAATTCCGTTAGTAACCAGTTTATAATAGCAATAAGGCACTCTGGGGGTATATGATATACTCTGGTTTGCGCGCGCAAAATAACTGCCCTTAGCAATGATATTTTCGCCATATATCACACACGCTCTTGCCTTATTGCTTAATTATGATAAAGAGTATGGAGGCAGCTCCGGCATTATACCTATTATTATGATACAGAGTATGGAGGCAGTCCCAGCATTATACAGTATTATTATGATACAGAGTATGGAGGCAGTCCCAGCATTATACAGTATTATTATGATACAGAGTATGGAGGCAGTCCCAGCATTATACAGTATTATTATGATAGAGTATGGAGGCAGTCCCAGCATTATACAGTATTATTATGATACAGAGTATGGAGGCAGTCCCAGCATTATACAGTATTATTATGATACAGAGTATGGAGGCAGTCCCAGCATTATACAGTATTATTATGGTACAGAGTATGGAGGCAGTCCCAGCATTATACAGTATTGTTATGGTACAGAGTATAGAGGCAGCTCCAGCATTATACAGTATTATTATGATACAGAGTATGGAGGCACCCCAACATTATACAGTATTATTATGATACAGAGTATGGAGGCAGCTCCAACATTATACAGTATTATTATGATACAGAGTATGGAGGCAGTCCCAGCATTATACAGTATTATTATGATACAGAGTATGGAGGCAGTCCCAGCATTATACAGTATTATTATGATACAGAGTATGGAGGCAGTCCCAGCATTATACAGTATTATTATGATACAGAGTATGTAGGCAGCTCCAACATTATACAGTATTATTATGATACAGAGTATGGAGGCAGCTCCAGCATTATACAGTATTATTATGATACAGAGTATGGAGGCAGTCCCAGCATTATACAGTATTATTATGATAGAGTATGGAGGCAGCTCCAGCATTATACAGTATTATTATGAATACAGAGTATGGAGGCAGTCCCAGCATTATACAGTATTATTATGATACAGAGTATGGAGGCAGTCCCAGCATTATACAGTATTATTATGATACAGAGTATGGAGGCAGTCCCAGCATTATACAGTATTATTATGATACAGAGTATGGAGGCAGTCCCAGCATTATACAGTATTATTATGATACAGAGTATGGAGGCAGTCCCAGCATTATACAGTATTATTATGGTACAGAGTATGGAGGCAGTCCCAGCATTATACAGTATTGTTATGGTACAGAGTATAGAGGCAGCTCCAGCATTATACAGTATTATTATGATACAGAGTATGGAGGCACCCCAACATTATACAGTATTATTATGATACAGAGTATGGAGGCAGCTCCAACATTATACAGTATTATTATGATACAGAGTATGGAGGCAGTCCCAGCATTATACAGTATTATTATGATAGAGTATGGAGGCAGTCCCAGCATTATACAGTATTATTATGATACAGAGTATGGAGGCAGTCCCAGCATTATACAGTATTATTATGATACAGAGTATGGAGGCAGTCCCAGCATTATACAGTATTATTATGATACAGAGTATGGAGGCAGCTCCAACATTATACAGTATTATTATGATACAGAGTATGGAGGCAGCTCCAGCATTATACAGTATTATTATGATACAGAGTATGGAGGCAGTCCCAGCATTATACAGTATTATTATGATACAGAGTATGGAGGCAGCTCCAGCATTATACAGTATTATTATGATACAGAGTATGGAGGCAGCTCCAGCATTATACAGTATTATTATGATACAGAGTATGGAGGCAGTCCCAGCATTATACAGTATTATTATGATAGAGTATGGAGGCAGTCCCAGCATTATACAGTATTATTATGATACAGAGTATGGAGGCAGTCCCAGCATTATACAGTATTATTATGATACAGAGTATGGAGGCAGCTCCAGCATTATACAGTATTATTATGAATACAGAGTATGGAGGCAGTCCCAGCATTATACAGTATTATTATGATACAGAGTATGGAGGCAGCTCCAGCATTATACAGTATTATTATGAATACAGAGTATGGAGGCAGTCCCAGTATTATACAGTATTATTATGATACAGAGTATGGAGGCAGCTCCAGCATTATACAGTATTATTATGATACAGAGTATGAGGCAGTCCCAACATTATACAGTATTATTATGATACAGAGTATGGAGGCAGTCCCAGCATTATACAGTATTATTATGATACAGAGTACTCCCCACTAGATGTTGAGAGGAGAGGAGAACACATCAACATATTTCATACATTAAACTGAGACCAGGTGAGGTACAAAACACACTGTTCTGATACACAACATTCCTACTAAGAGACGGGATATGGCTACAGTATCTTGTACCTAGCAGAGCGGGAGACCCAACATTACACAATACGAACCAGAGTATTCCCCACTGCATGGTGAGAGAAGAACACACCAACCAACAACATGGGCCAGGAGTCTGCCTAGGTTCTCTACCTCCCTGCTAATTTGATTTCTGAATGAAGGCCTGCCTCCTCCGTTCAGCCCAGGCACTGTTCAATTTGTCAAGGCTGAGATGCCGCCATTATCTGCCCACCGTGCCTCAGCTTTAGGGCTAAACATTGTGGATGATTCTGCTTGCCAATTAAAAACCTCAACCAAATTAATTCACATTAAAACTGTTTTTTGTTGTTGACTTTGATGCTAATGTTTACCTACTGGGTGTGTTGGAGGTTTACCCAAAACACTTCACATCAATCAGGAAGCTCATTAGAGCTTTGTGGACTCTGACACCCACAATGCCCCTCTCACCTCCACCTCCTCCTCTCTCCCTGCCTCAGATCTGACCACAGACTCCATCTGTATCTCTGTATCACTCTCCTTGTACTATTCTGTCCCTCGTATCAACCATTGTGCTGCATAATTCTCTGTAATGCTGGATTCCTTATTGGAGAATCACATTAGATGAGTTAATTTACAAGATGTAAAACCTATCTCAGATCTAGATATAGAGCAGCAACAGATCACTTCCTCATAGTGATCAGGGAGAAAAAGACTATGAATATTAGCAGTTTCAATAGCTACTAATCATGTTCCGGTTATTTCATCCTTGCCAAATTAAGCCAGAAGGAGCTGGAGCATTGGAAGAGAAAATAGCAGAGATGTGGGTGAGATTGAATGAGGGATGTTGGGGGAAGGCGACGGTCAAAAAGAGATTTAGTCTTAAAGACAAAAAGCTCTCATTTGTATGATAATACCAGACTTTGCTCTAAGCCCCACTGAGACTGGCTGCTGTGATGAGACTGTCTCATTCCACTCTAAACAATTCAGCCAAGCAAGTCATACTGTGGGGGAGATTCCTTTCCCTCTGTGTGTGTCATAAACTGTGTGTGTCTGTGTGTGTGTCATCCAACCTCAGACTGGCAAGTGGGTGTTGGAGCGAAACATTGGCACTTGAATAGATTGCCATGCCATAGTGAGCGCCAAGTATGAAGGCTGCACAGACATTATTCTTGTTGTGTATAGACAACCATCAAACAAACACTTGATGAAGTATTAAGCTCTGGGTTGTGTACAAATGGTCCATCAAGTGCTTGATTCAAGACCATCACTGCTTTACTAATGAAAGGAAAATATCCTTGTCACCGCTCACATGGAACAACCAATGAGGGAGCAAGTCCAGCTCCCGTCACCTGACCTATACGATGATGATAGGTCAAACAAACGAGGGAAGCAATTGTAAAGGTTCACTCTGAGCTGAAAGGCAATAATCGGCAGAAAATAACAAGAGTTTACAGCTGTACTTCAAGCTGTAAACCCTTGTCTGTTGTGGTGATCATTGCATTTCATCTCAGGATGAACGTTTACAATACTTGTGTCATACCTGCTAACAGAAGGTACTGTCGGTAACAATAGTGTTTACTTTTTAGCATATCACAGCATAAACCATACAATATCACCACTGCTGTAGTTAAATTCAGAATTCAGAATCCAGACGAGAGGCCTTGAGCGGCCTTGTAAGCCGCCTGATCTCGCGAGCTTTACAGGAATGTTTGCCATGAGGCTATTTCAGTGGAAGTCTGAGTAGAGTGTTTGTGGTGTGTGAAGACAAGAGGCACTCCAGCAATCAAAACAAACATGGAAAGGGGAGGAAAGGGGAGGAGGGAGTTCAAGGAGGGTAAAGTAATGACATGGAACTATGTGTTGAGGAAATAGTGAAGGGGAAGAGGGTCCATGGGCGACGAAGTGAGTGGAGGGGGAGTTAAAGGGCTCAGTAATGTGTGTTTTCCCAAAGCACAATGTGTGTGTATGTGAAAAAAGATAACTTATGCGTGCAAGCGTGTGTGTGCCTGGATGTGTGAACATGTGTGACTATGTACGTAGATGTGTGAACATTCTCTGGTTGTGTGTGTGTGTAAGTATGTGATATGTATGTGTGTGTGTGTGTGCATATGTAAGCATGTGTGTGAGGATCCTAGTGTGAGTATGTACGTGTTTGTTTGTTTCCGTGTGTGTGTGTGTGTGTGTGTGTGTGTAAGTGGGAGAGTGTTGAAGCATTGATTAATAGAGCAAACATTGTGACATGCAGGACAAACTGTCTGTGATTCAGCCTGGGAATTAAGCTGTCTGTCACCATTAATCAGCCGACTCTCTCCTGCACCGAGTCCATTTTTACCTGGTAATACTCCCACAGCCATTGGGATCAACACCATGAATCAGGATAGGATAAAATGCCCTGCATCCCTCCTTCTCGCTTTCATTCTGTCTCTGTCTTTCGCTCACTCTTTATCTCACTAACTCTCTCTCACATGACCACCCCCCCCCCCCCCCCCCCCCCCCCCCCACACACACACACACACACACACCCTTACATTCCCATCACCACACCAGCTTCAAACATCGTTTAGTCACTTTTCTCTTATTGAAACCCAGTCCCATTGAAGAGGAGTGGCACTCAGTTCCAACTGCTGGGTGTGTGATTAGGAGGTAGGTGTGTGTGTGTGTGTGTGTGTGTGTGTGTGTGTGTGTGTGTGTGTGTTTGCGTGCGTGTGTGTGTGTGTGAGAGAGAGTGTGTGAGAGAGTGTCTGCTGCCACATTTAACAAAGAGGAGTGCAGAGTGAACATGAAGAGATCCCACTGTGTCCCTCAGAGCAGCACTGTGCCTGCTGAAGCCTTTGGAGTGATGAGCACCCAGCCATCTCCAAAACACTACAGCAGGGAATACATTATACATAAGTAGTACAACAATGTGCTCTCTCTGGGAGCAGCAGTTGAAGCACATCTGCTCAGTGTTCCTGGAAGCTCTCAGCCATGCAGACAATGGGGACAGTCCTGATGTTTATGGCCTCCATGTTCCCCACTTAATGTCCACTTTGTTTCTGTCATATGCATTTTCCATCCTCCTCCTCAGACATTTGGCTACGGTGTTTTAGTTAATACCAAGAAGACTGATCTTCTACTCTTTCTAGGGGTTGGATGGACAGATATCTATGTAGATCACATTCTAACCGCATTCTGAAGAAAGGAAAGGGCCTCACTGTGCTAAAGACAACCTTGGCTTTCACCACTGAACTGTAACCAGGATGTATCTTTCTCCCCATCTGAGTGAGGCTACACATTACAAGAGGCTACTGGTGAGAGGATAATCATTCACAGACCACAAAAAGGCCTGTACTTCACACTTAGCAATAAGACCTTTGGGAGTTCATGGGAAATAATAGTATTGTAAGTGAAGCCAGGGTCCTTTTCAGCTCTGAGAGACAAATACGATTATAACACTCCATTTGTAACATATCTCAGATATTGTTTCAGTAATGTGATAGCATGACTGTTTATTTTTGCGACCAGGGCCAATCAACCGTAGTATTACTGCCTCTGTAGTATTGGATAATGTTGATCAAATGGAAGCCTTCTTTAACGCTTTTTATTCTGAACAAAAATATAAACGCAACATGCAACAATTTCAAAGATTTTACTGAGTTACTGTTCATAGGAGGAAATCAGTCAATTGAAATACATTTATTTGGCCCTAATCTATGGATTTCACATGACTGGGCAGGAGCGCAGCCATGAGTGGGTCTGGGAGGGCATAGGCCCACCCCATGCGAGCCAGGTCCACCCACTGGGGAGTCAGGCCCAGCCAATCAGGATGAGTTTTCCACACAAAAGGGCTTTATTACAGACAGAAATACTCCTCGGCCGGATGTGGAGGTCCTGGGCTGGCGTGGTTACATGTGGTCTGCGGTTGTGAGGCCAGTTGGATGTACTGCCAAATTCTCTAAAACGACGTTGTCGGCCACTGATGATCGAGATATGAACATTAAATTCTCTGGCAACAGCTCTGTTGGGCATTCCTGCAGTCAGCATACCAATTGCACACTCCCTCAACACTTGAGACATCTGTGGCATTTTATTGTCCCCAACACAAGGTGCACCTGTGTAATGATCATGCTGTTTAATCAGCTTCTTGATATGCCACATCTGTCTGGTGGATGGATTATCAAAGGAAAAATGCTCACCAAGAGGCATGTAAACTAATTTGTGCACCAAATTTGAGAGAAATAAGCTTTTTGTACATATGGAACATTTCTGGGATCTTTTATTTCAGCTCATGAACAATGGGACCAAGACTTTACATGTGCGTTTATATTTTTGTTCAGTACATATAGTCTTCTTAAATGATGTGATTTTAAACACCCACTCAGGAGGAAGACCACAAGCAAATGTTTTGGTGCCGGTTAGTGTTTTTCATCATGAATTTTGACTTTGCAGCTGGCCTATCTATCGGAAATCGCTCAGTTATGCCTCCAGGACAAAACTCATCCCAATTAAAACGTGAGCCTGCTATTTTGGTCCTCATTTCTCACCTCCCAACCAGGGGTCCAGTTGTGAAATGGTGGTTCAGTATTGCATTAGTCCCTATAATGAAATATCCACACCAAGTGTGGCAAGCATACCCATATTAATAAATATGCATGGGGAAACCATAACAAATACATTATCCTGACAATGGATGGTTAAGTACAGGTTAACAGACACTCTTGGTAGGGCCATATGTTCTGCTTTTGGAACAGCCCTGACCATACCTAGCCAGGGTAAAGAAAGGGAGCATGCTAAGTCAACCCAATCTAAGGCTTGATAAATAATAGATAGGTGGTATAATGACTAAATTAATAGCTGCCAGAGGCTCACATTACTACCTAATTATTAACACTTTCCCAAATATACATTCATAATTATAAATATCAAAATGGATTTCACATGCCTGACTTCCACGCATGGACAAGATGCATAGCTGAAAAAACGTAATGCCTATGCAAACACACGCATGCACACACACATAAGCATTAACATGGAGTCTGTGCATTTAGTTCAGTCTTTTCCATTATGAAACCTGTTGCTGCTGCACAGTGGCTCGTTGTAGCCTATCCTCTTTCACAGCGCCATCAACAGAGCCAGATCAATAAAAATGACATTATTACAGTAGCCTACGTTCTTTTTTTGGTTGCGATGGCAACGTAAAGATGAATTTCTTAGCTTAGTGAGGGACTGCAAATGACGATTCATTTAACTTGTGAGCAATTACAGGGTACCATGGGTAGGCTTAGATTGTTGTGCGCCAACACAGGTTTCTTCAGAATAAACAAGTCGGAATAGATTTCCTACCTGTCATCAGCCTGCCAGTCACCCAGCAACAGGTCTCGGAACCGGTACCGTGGAGGCAGCGGGAGCACCTCCTTCTCCAACTCTACCACTACCATGGTCCCCTCCTGAGCGCCGAACCCACCAGCGCACAATGCCAGAGATTGAGACGCGAACAAACAGAGACGCCTCTAGAGGGGCTTATCAAAATTAACAATTATTTTGTTATTCAACTTCCAAATAACACATACCTGTATGAGCACCCTAAAATGTTGTTAATTTATTACTGACACAAAGTAATATCTTTCTTCTTCCAATGCAACAGGTCGAGGATGCTCCGCCGTGACATGCACGTGAGTACTTTTTGCTTGACAGGATGCGGAGCAACTGGTTGTCTCTTTGAACATCCGCTGGCTCCTTATGGACGCAGCGAAAGCAGACCCATTTGCTCGAACAATTACATACTGAGTCTACGAGCAGTAGGTTACAAGCCCAAATCCCTGCAGGGCACATTTTAAATACTGAACAAGTTAATCATATTTGCATGAGCTTTATATTGATGTGTTGTCGTTTTATTGAAGATGCCTTGTTTATTTTTGTTCATTTATTCAGGACATGCTCTAATTCTTGTTAATGTAAGCTCAATAAACCATTTATGAGTCATACGCGATATTAAGTTAATCCATTTAAGGACCTAATTTCTCTATATACTTTTAAATGACTAAAACCAAATCAAAACTGTGTAGAAATGATAATGGACTTATAGTCATAGTTTATTGACTGTCCAGCTCGTTTCTCCAAAAAGTACAATCTTCGTCCCCATTGCAGTTTCAAACCGTAGTCTGGCTTTTTTATCGCGGTTTTGGAGCAGTGGCTTCTTCCTTGCCGAGAGGCCTTTCAGGTTATGTCGATATAAGACTCGTATTACTGTGGATATAGATACTTCTGTACCTGTTTCCTCCAGCATCTTCACAAGGTCCTTTGCTGTTGTTCTGGGATTGATTTGTACTGTTCGCAGCAAAGTACGTTAATCTCTAGGAGACAGAATGCGTCTCCTTCCTGAGCGGTATGACTGCTGCGTGGTCCCATGATGTTTATACTTGCGTACTATTGTTTGTACAGATGAACGTGGCACCTTCAGGTCTTTGGAAATTGCTCCCAAAGATGAACCAGACTTGTGGAGGTCTACAATTTGTTTTCTGAGGTCTTGGCTGATTTCTTTTGATTGTCCTATAATGTCAAGCAAAGAGGCACTGAGTTTGAAGGTAGGACTTGAAATACATCCACAGGTACACCTCCAAATGATTCAAATGATGTCAATTAGCCTATCAGAAGCTTCTAAAGCCATGACATCATTTAATGGAATTTTCCAAGTTGTTTAAAGGCACAGCCAACTTAGTGTATGCAAACTTCTGACCCACTGGAATTGTGATACAGTGAATTATAAGATAATGAAATAATCTATCTGAAAACAATTGTTGGAAAAATAACTTGTGTCATGCACAAAGTAAATGTCTTAACTGACTTGCCAAAACTATAGTTTGTTAACAAGAAATTTGTGGAGTGGTTGAAATACAAGTTTTAATGACTCCAAACTAAGTGTATGTAAACTTCCAACTTCAACTGTACATTCATACAATTTCTTGACTGTCTAGCTCAATAATAGGCTAATCCCCAAACATTCAGAGAGCACAGAACATTCCCAAAACAATGGATAGTCAAATATTTTTTGCAAATTTTGACTACATGGAAATATAACACATTTTCAATGTGGCTCGCTGGACCTTGTTGAAGACCGAATGCAGCCCCTGGGGCAAAATGAGTTAGACCCCCCTAGTTGTTGGTTTTTACCAAAGTGATTTAAGAAACAGTTAAGTTGTATTTGTTCACACTTGGTCGATTCTGCATGGCGTGCCAATTGTTATGCAGGCAACTGTGCAAAATAAATAAATGTGCAGCTGTGTACAGTGTTGGCCAAGAGTTTTGAGAATGACACAAATATTAATTTCCACAAAGTTTGCTGCTTCAGTGTCTTTAGATATTTTTGACAGATGTTACTATGGAATGCTGAAGTATAATTACAAGCATTTCACAAGTGTCAAAGGCTTTTATTGACAATTACATGAAGTTGATGCAAAGAGTCAATATTTGCAGTGTTGACCCTTCAATGTTTTTTTCAAGACCTCTGCAATCCGCCCTGGTATGCTGTCAATTAACTTCTGGGACACACCCTGACTGATGGCAGCCCATTATTCCATAATCAATGCTTGGAGTTTGTCAGAATTTGTGGGTTTTTGTTTGTCCACCCGCCTCTTGAGGATTGACCACAAGTTCTCAAAGGGATTAAGGTCTGGGGAGTTTCCTGGCCATGGACCCAAAATATTGATGTTTTGTTCCCCGAGCCACTTAGTTATCACTTTTGCCTTATGGCAAGGTGCTCCATCATGCTGGAAAAAGGCATTGTTTGTCGCCAAACTGTTCCTGGATGGTTGGGAGAAGTTGCTCTCGGAGGATGTGTTGGTACCATTCTTTATTCATGGCTGTGTTCTTAGGCAAAATTGTGAGTGAGACAACTCCCTTGGCTGAGAAGCAACCCCACACATGAATGGTCTCAGGATGCTTTACTGTTGGCATGACACAGGACTGATGGTAGCTCTCCGGACAAGCTTTTTTCCGGGTGCCCCAAACAATCGGAAAGGGGATTCATCAGCGAAAATGACTTTACCCCAGTCCTCAGCAGTCCAATCCCTGTACCTTTTGCAGAATATCAGTCTGTCCCTGATGTTTTTCCTGGAGAAAAGTGGCTTCTTTGCTGCCCTTCTTGACACAGTCCATCCTACAAAAGTCTTTGCCTCACTGTGCGTGCAGATGCACTCACACCTGCCAGCTGCCATTCCCGAGCAAGCTCTGTACTGGTGGTGCCCCGATCCCGCAGCTGAATCAACTTTAGGAGACGGTCCTGGCGCTTGCTGGACTTTCTTGGGCGCCCTGAAGCCTTCTTCACAACAACTGAACCGCTCTCCTTGAAGTTCTTGATGATCCGACAAATGGTTGATTTAGGTGCAATCTTACTGGCAGCAATATCCTTGCATGTGAAGACCTTTTTGATGGCACGTGTTTCCTTGCAGGTAACCATGATTGACAGAGGAAGAACAATGATTCCAAGCACCGCCCTTGTCCTTGTCAACACTCACACCTGTGTTAACGAGAGAATCACTGACATGTTGTGAGCTGGTCCTTTTGTGGCAATGTCTTTTTGGGGATTCAGTTCGATTGCATGGCAAAGAGGGACTTTGCAATTAATTGCAATTCATCTGATCACTCTTCATAACATTCTGGAGTATATGCAAATTGCCATCATTCAACCTGAGGCAGCAGACTTTGTGAAAATTAATATTTGTGTCATTCTCAAAACTTTTGGCCACAACTGTAGATAAAGGCAATATTCTTAGAGAATTCATCCAATAGGACTACAATATCCCATAAAATAATCTAATTCAAGTGACACGCACAGACTTAGGTAAAAATGTGATTGTCAACTGTGTTGATTCATTAAAGAATAACTTGCTCATTACTATTACATGTTTATTATTATATGTTTACCATTATAAACTAATAACTGACAGGTATTAACAATTACAACCCATGTATAAACTCTGTAGCCTATAGTCTTTATTTAAAGATCTTGTCTCTCAACTAGAGGCAACAGGTGCTTTTACAACTGCAACGTAGCCTATTAAAGCTTTAATTAGATGTCAGAAAGGACCTCAATTTCTAATAGAAAAACAGGAACCAATTAAACAAAATGTTGTTTCCGGAACAAAAACCTAAACATTGGAATCTACAAAAAAAATCTTGCCTATTGTTTTCCAATGTGTCTTTGATCCTGGTTTGCTTCAATGGCAGATTATGACACCCTATTATTCTCTGTCCTCCGACTGTCTTGACTGCTGGAACTCATTGTATTGGGTGTCATTTTTTGTTTGAGAAAGTAGCACTTCGGAGACACAGGAAATTGTGATCCCCTAAGCCACTTCCTTGAGAATTGGTTTGCCACTACTCTGTCTGCCCTCAGCATGCAAATCTGACTAAACCATACATGCTCTACTTCTCTGCTTTTGAACCAAACTGGGTGGGTAGAATTCCCATTCCTTCCTATGAAACTTCTCCAGCATGTCAACTAAACAGATGGCGTAATCTGGCTCACGTGCATTTTCATCAGGTTTAGAATATTTTTGCCCTCTAGTGGCCCAAAGTCAAAAGCACACAAATGTGGGTTCCTGTGTCATCTCTTGCACAACAAAACAGAACTCAATTATAGAAATGTATTCACTTCCTCCTGCTGGTAAAGGTCGATAATAAGCCCTAGGAAATGTTCCAAAATCTCTCTAATTGTTAGTTCATGACCACATTTCTGTGTTAGAAGTCATGCATGGAATTTAAAGAGGGTGGGCCGTTGGTCTGTAGCCATGGTAACAACTAAAAGTGTCTGAATATATCAGAGGAGACAGTTCCTGGACTTCAACAACACTACTCCACTCCTACATTATCATACACTGAAAAGGTCTGCAGAGTGAAAACTGGATGTCACAAAAGTACTGTATGTCTGACAGGAGTTGAAAGCAGTAGAATGTAAATTCAGAACTTTCAACAGAATGTTTAGCATATAAATTACACACAAAAAAAGAACCGTACTGTAACAAAACATGAACGTAACTAAATCATAAAGACAGTAAAATATCATTGAACGTCATTGAACCATTCAGGAGTAAGTCTGACAGAATATACAGGCAGAAGCAAAGTGAAGCATAAAAGTAGAAAAGGCGATTTCATAACAAACCAAAGGAGATCTGATTTCTCAAATAAAAGGTCTTATTGGCCGTTTCAGAGCAAGTCCCAGGCTGTATAAAGTAGTTTAATTCAATGTGATGTTGACTGTTCCTAGAGCATCCACCGCCCAGCCTGGATACTGTTCAGGAGAGGGGAACATTCTCTTCATGAATGTCCTCACAAAGTCTGGGAAGCGACCATCTATGATGCTCTGTCTCATCGACCGCATCAGAGTGAGCTGGACGCAAAGATAGAGGATAAGGTTATTATCTCATCTATGGCAAATAGTAACGAAAGGAAACTATTAACCATTATAGAAACACAGACCTGGTAGGAGATGTTGTGGATGGTAATGTGATGCATGGCTGCGGTGTCACTCTTGAAAAGAGCATGCAGATAGGCCCGACTGTGCCTGGAGTCATTGGGGAGCAAATGAAAACTGATAATGTATTTTTTTAAATTGATATATTTAACCTTTATTTAGCTAGTTATTTTATTTACAATGATGGCCTAGGAACAGTGGATTAACTGCCTTGTTCAGGGGCAGAGCAACAGATTTTTACCTTGTCAGCTCAGGGATTCGATCTAGCAACCTTTTGGTTACTGTTCCAACGCTCTAACCACTAGGCTACCCTGACGCCCCATGAGAAAACAATGCTCAGAATCATTCAGCCTACAACTAAAAACATCCATTGAAGAGAATTGAGATTTGTAAACCAGTTTCTCTAACCCTCTACAAACTCCATTCCTTCAACCCTCCGTATTCTGTCCCTCAGTGTACCAGGGTTAATATGCCTTTACCTCCTGCAGGTGGGGCACTGGCAGTCTGGATCTATTGCCTGTAGGTCCTTGGCAAACTGCTTCTTGGTAATCGTCAGAGATCCCCACGGGACCAGAGCTGAGCCAAACCTCTGGGATGAAAGGAAGAAGATCACTTCATTATCATCATAACCACAATCATCAATATAATCATTATAAAGAAAGTAGTACTGCTATGGACTAAATGATAAAATAAGCTATTGGGTTTCTCTGCACTTGTGATAAGAATATTTATTTCGAAGTAAATTAATAGAGAGTAGGTGACTCATAATATGTAAGAGAATGGAATACTTACTGCAGTGCGTGTTGGGAAGACACAGTCAAACATGTCACAACCCAGAGCAACACACACCACCAGGTCTACTGCATAACTGTGACCCACAGCAAAACACATGAACCACATACATAGAAATATCTGTACGGCACCACAAAACATTTGACACTTATGTAATTTATGCATGTAAATGTGCTGTTATAACATTATGTAATTTATGCATGTAAATGTGCTGTTATAACATTGTCATTTATGCATGTAAATGTGCTGTTATAACATTATGTCATTTATGCATGTAAATGTGCTGTTATAACATAAGGAAGATGGCAGCCATACCCAACCCCCATGAGGTAGCGAGGCTTCTCCCGAGGCAGATGGTCTGTGCTGAGTGTCACCATCCTCCAGAAATCATCCTTCTCCTCACCTCCGCTCAGCCCACCGATAGCAAAGCCAGGAACATCCCGTTTTGTCATTTCTGTAAAAAGCACAGGAACAGAAAAATATTTTTTTAAATTTCACGGAATTTGGTATCAGCATCTACACAGATAATGTATTTTTCATTAGCTCTTTTCCACCGTATTTCCAAAATAAGATGTTAAACTAATTAGCATGAAGACAGAGTAATTTTCTGTGCTGAATGGCTTTGAGGGAGGTTAGTCATCGATAGACATAGATGAAACAGGGGGGAACATCTTACCGTCTAGACAGGCTTTGCGCAGCTCTGTGTTCAGGCCCCCCTGGATGATGGCAAACAGGTTCTGTCTATCTGGATTCTTATTGGCTGCAATGCAGCGGTCCAGCCAGCGAATCGATCTCCACGTAGCCTCCTCCACTCGCGGCCCAGTCACCGTACTGCTGACCACGTCATCCAACTGCATCATGATGTCTGACCCTGGACAAAACAGAAATGGTGCGATATTAAAATTAAGAACAGGAGTACTACCTGAAGTATAGTGGCTTTACTTTCCAGACTGATTCATTGGGAGTGGATACTGGATTGTGTCCTTCTTACCCAGACTGTTCTGTATGGCGATTGACTGCTCAGGACTCAGAAGGATCTCCTTCCCATCGTAAGGAGATTTGAACTTGACCCCCTCCTCAGTAACCTCTGATAGTTCAACAAGAGACACCATCTGAAAGCCCCCACTGTCCTATGTAGAAATGGTAGGGATTCAAGGAAAATTCCAACCAAAAACAATCTTTTGGTTTGTGTTTCAATAGTCCATCGTTGACATACTGTAGTCCCAAAATGTTTTTCTCGTCAGCACTCAAGTTTTCAAGATATGTGACCTTCAAAATACAGAAATCCTCCTCAAATGATGCATTTTGCATCATATGATGCTCACATATCTTGAAAAGCAGACATTTGGGTGAAAGAGACCCTTGTTCTTTTTAGCCCAATTAAGCAGTCAACACATTAGCTGATACTCACAGTCAAAAGGTTTCTTTTCCAGTTCATGAAGCCATGCAGGCCATTTGCTTTCTCAATCAGCTCAGGACCCTGTGATGGGACAGACAGACAACACCATCCTCACTGTCTGCAGCACACCAGACACTGACAACAAAGAGCTGTCTACAAGGTCAATCATCTTTGATACACAATGTGAATAGCCCTAGCACCACTTAATGTAGCCATTGATAATGACTCTCAGTTCCATTACATTACACATAAGAGTTATTGGACAAAGACGTCTTCTATACAGGGGAGTTTTGTTAAGAGCCCTGAAGCTCAGTCTGAACATTAACACGCATTACTTGAGGTACAGTTTTGGAAGCATAAGGACCTTATATCTTTCATATTAGCAATAAATCGTTTTTCAAAAAACAAAAGGTTAAATTTATACACAGCTTTATAGGGTTATACACAGCTTTATAGGGTTATACACAGCTTTTTGTCACTGAAAAACACTGTTGGCCGCAACTGTGTTAAACCAGTTAAACAAGTCTACAGTAAGTGTGCATTTGCTCAATTATTTTGATGTGATATGAAAGTAGAGGGATTTATGTTTCTAGTACCGTACTGCAAGTGAGAATCAATTGACGTTTAGATGGAGTATTTGGCTGTTTTGGCTTCCTGGGCAAATTTGCCTTTAAAGTGCAAATCAGCAGTTGAAACAATAACAAAAAACCCTCTCCACCACCGTTTCACTAAAACGCTGAGGGATGGGGCTGGAGATATGTAACCATTCTCAAATTCATAGACAGAGCTATGGATGCAAGGACTGACCATCCATGATATCAGAATTATAGCTTTGACCAAGTTTTGAGGCTATACTGTGTTTGTTTACATTAACTTTGTTTACAAAGATTGGAGAAAAACAAAGTTATATTGTATATATTTTGGAGGTATGACAGTTGAACTAAGCTCATGAGGCATTTATAAATGATGTTCTTCAAGAATCAATGGGTACATATCATTAATGTATAAATCCAAAAATTGATGTAGCAAATTCTGATTGCCCCTTTAAACAGAACATGTAAGGTCCTTGGACTATAAGAGTAACGTTAGGCTCCTTTCTTACATTATTGGGCTACACTTACCGGCCTCATACCCAAGTGGTATGTGTTGCCAAGACAAATCTGACATCCCAGATCATCGAGTTGGTCCACTGTGATTCCCTTCATCGTGCCTTGTGTACCAACAGGCATGAACACTGGGGTGCTGACCGTACAGTGAGGGAGTTTGAGATCACAAGCCCTCGCTTTGGTCACTGGACATTCGGCGATGATTCGGAGAGCAAGAGGAGCAACGATGGAAACGGCTTTCTTGACAACCATGCCTGTTTCAAAGCTGCTCGTTGCAGCTCCTCTGGCTATGGGCGCAGCCATGTTGTTGCTCACAGACGACGTCAACAAACACGTGACGTACCGGAACTACAGTAATCTAATATTTGCATTGAGTTGTAAAAAATATGTCTTCATTACAATATCATTGACAGCAAACTCGTAGAAGCTATCCTTGCATGTCTTGTCATTTAATAATTGTATCATCAAGTATTAATTTGCCCATTGAAGCAATGTCCAGAGGTGAACACATCCCTTTGACGTTGAAAATAACTAGCCAATGAAAGGAGAGTGATTAGAGACGAACAGTGAGATTGACCAATTATTTAAGTGACAGGAGGCGGTAGCCTTATCACCGGTTAGGTCGGATGTCGACTTGCCTGACCGGATGGTGGAAGTTTTGTTTTGTGAGTTTTCTATCCGTTTCGTTGACTTTGAGTATTTTTCGTGTTTATAAGAACACCTTACTGTAATCCCACTAAATTTGAAGTTACACAATTTGTAAGCAGCATATTTTCCTTTGATAGAGTGAAGACAGGGCGGCTTGAAAGGTGGAATTCAACACTTCGGAGTAACCCGAGCACCTTGCTAACTAGTAACGTTAACGTAGTAGGCTAACGTTAGTTCGGGAGGGGAGCCGATCCAACGAAACCATGGGGAACCGGGGGATGGAAGATTTGATCCCCCTTATCAACAAACTTCAGGACGCTTTCAGTTCCATCGGCCAGAGTTGTAACTTGGACCTACCGCAAATTGCTGTGGTCGGTGGGCAGAGTGCTGGAAAAAGCTCGGTCTTGGAAAATTTCGTTGGCAGGTTGGTGGTGCTCACTCAACTCAATTTGCAAAAGCTCCCTGGAGTCAGCTTTTAGTAAGAAATTTCGCTAGCTAGATAACCAGTTGGTAAAGTTGTGAGATGATCCGTGCTCCTAAACTGGTATTTGGTCACATACTCATTTACGCACTTGGCGTAAGCAAACAAAACATAACGAAAGAGGAGGAACGAAATGTTGACGTTAGATGCGACGTTTGCGTGGCAAGCCAGGGCGGATGACAAATGTTTCAAAGGAAATCGTGAAAAGTTGCCTGGGGGCACTGGTCTCGGACCAGAAATATTACCTAGTAGTATCTATTTATGTAAGGAAATAAAACTAAATGCAATAAATATGGACCAAATAACTTTGCTATCTAGCGTTTTGGGGGAAACTTGCTCCTGCAATAGTGTCAGCGGTTGTCAGCAGGGCCGAACACGGAAATTAAATCAGGCTACTTTAGTCGACTGATCAGTAGATTAGATTGATAACTTAATTATTTGTGTATTGTAGACTGTTCCCAGTACACATTGAATTGTTTTACATTTGAGATGTACGTCATTTATAACTCTCTGGGTGACATGATGACATTACACAACAGAACACAACTAGCTACAGTAGCTGCTTTAATCTGTATGGAGTGTAGTCTAGAATTTAGGTATATGAAAAACATTTTGTTGAATATTAGGCTGCTTGTCCCCCTTTAATCCACTTAAATATGATGCTACACTTGGCAAGTTGGGGTGCCACAAAGAGGCCAACAACATTGGTTTCCCAGAGGTGTTTGCATAGGATCTGCTGTTGTGTATAATTTCTATACCCTTATGAATTGTATACCCTTTGCCTGTAAAAAACAAAAAATATTACCGGTAGTTAGGCAATGTATCCTGCGTAAATATGCTGTATAGTTTTGTGGGGTCCAAAGAACTTGTTTATAGTGGGTGAGTACAGAGATAATAGGTGGATGTAGTGTAGACTGGAGAAAATGTATTTTGTGTGATGTCACACTGGTGACATTGAATGACTCCGTTACATTACACAAGTCATTGGAGGAAGGAGTTTTGTTAATATCCCCAACGCTCGGTCTGAGCATTAACGCCTTGATCACACTGACAGTGTTTTGCATTTTGGTACACCAGGAGTACAATGGAACACTGCGTTTGCCGAAGGTATGCATGCGTCCAACTGTACGCATAGACAGCTTGACAAAGATGTTAGCAGAAGGTGAATGTTAAACTTTTGTTGCACATGCTGCAAACCATTTTGTGCAAGGACACTGTAGGTGTGATAGAGGCGTAACGTGCATCGCTTGCGGTACGGTTTTGGAAGCGTACGGACCTTTTCTTTCATATCAGCGGGAAATAATTTTCTAAAACGAAAGCATACATTGATATACACCTTTTTAATAGGGTTAGGGTTACTGTTCTCACAACGCCATATCTCCATGTTACAGCGCATGTTTATGCGAGACAGATGCTAATTAGCTATCTAGCATGCTATGAACACCTGTGTGTGACGGAAGATTGCTGCCAGAAACGTGTTGTCACTGAAAATACTGTCATGTGCAACTGTGATAAAGCCTGCTAAAACATTGTATAGTAAGTGTATGTTTTGCATAGTGAAATGATATTGGTGTAACATTAAAAGTAAAGGGCTTTATGATTTTAGAATCGATTCACGTTTAGATTGAGTTTTTGGCTGCCAGAGCCAGTCTACCTCTGAAAATAACAACATAAGATCCTTGGACCTTAATGAGTAATGGTAGACTTCTTAAGAGTACATCTTGGGCTAACTGGTGTTCTGCCCTTGTTTCAAAGGGAAACCTAGGTGTAGGCTGGTCTCCCACTGGTCTATTTATAAGTTCCATGCCACACCTGGAAATCGGCAGTGGGACAGGACCCACTATGCACCACCTATATCATGGCAGTCTATCACTAGGCAACATTCTATACTTTTGTGTTGCACATAATCAATCGCCTTGGGCCTAATACTTTCCCCCTGTCAGGCTAATGAATGAAAAGATGTACTCTATACCTGAGCTGCACCGGTTTTGTTCATTTATAATGCACTGACTGTCCCTATCACTCACTAACCCAGTTTAGTGTTGGCTCTGAGGAGACTGTTGGATAGGATGTGTGTATGATGTATAAACAACAAGTGTGTACCTGGGTCTGTCATCATTTCCTATTTTCTCGCTAGCCTAGTCTGTTTTTAAACAAAAATGATCTATCAGCAAGAAATAGGCATTCAATAGAATATCATGACTATAGCATTGTGTTGAGTCACAGCTTATTGCAGAACTAGGCAACTCGTCATTTCCACTTGAGTGCTTCCTCTTTCTCACCCCATTTGATTGTTTTCTATTGAACAGTAGAAATTCACAATCTCTCCTTGCCTGTTGGTGTTGTGCGATCTAACCCACAGCCCTCTTTAACAGGCTGGTCCTGTCTCTGTCTCCCACATCAGCAGTGTGTGAGATCACCCTTCATATAAAGACACAAAACAAGCACCCATGAAATCAGCTTGTTAAGCAGGTTTTCCCAATTCAAAGACTCACTCAGAAGAATATTACACACACACACACACACACACACACACACACACACACTTTTTCTAGCTATGCATTGCCTTGCACCTCAAATACATGGAGCATTTCCATAGTCAAATGGGAGCATACTAGATGACCACTCAACACACACATGTAGTTTCAGATGAGGGACTTTGCACTCAAATAGCACTTGACAGATGTCTGCTGTAATTAACGTTAGTCATTTTCTGCTGACCTCAATTTTCCTGCCAGAAATGACCTCCCACATTCCCCTGTTGACAGCTCTTAGGGAAGTAAGCTCACACACAGGTGCACACGCAAACATGCCTACACAAATGCACAACAAAGCTTTTAGAGTTATGCCCATATGAGAGGGACGTGTAACGGGGGTCAGTGTGATGCTAACAGCTTAGCTTCCTCCACTGTCCGACTGCCCTTGCCTGGCTACCCAGACACTTTGCTCCGGCCAAATGCTACGCCACGCCCACGGACCTTAGATCCAGACCCATTGCTGAGAAGGAACTGAGTACCTCTCTGACACTTTACCGAATTTGAACACATTCTGGGCTGTCTGATTGGTCCTGAAACCGATGGGTTGGACCAGAGCCAGAACACGTGGGTAAAGCAGCTGTTTAAAAATGTGTCATTGGCTTTGATACTCTGATTAGAGACGATCCAATCGATGATGGCTTTGTTTTGTATGAGGCCCATGGTCACCACAAATGACTTCAGTGATGGCAGTCTCAGACTAAACTATGTAGTGAATCACAGAGCAACGGAACAATTTAGTATGAGTTGTCAGGCCCATACTGGGCTTGAGCCTGTGATCCTCTGCTTTGCAACACACGTGACCGCCCTCAACAACCTTCCAACTGGTTACGCCACCCAAAATATATCCAAATTGTATTATTACCACCACATCATCAACATTAAGGGACATGGGCAGCTGTGAGGAGGAGGTTTTATTCTCCAGGTCTTTAACTGTTTTCCAGAACTTCTTGGTTAGACCCACAGAGAGAGAATTGCTTCTTAAAGTAACTAACTTTGGCCTTCTGGATGGCCTGAGTGCACTTATTTCTCATTTGCCTGAACGAGAGCCAGTCAGCCTGAGTATGCGTGTGCCAAGCCTTTCGCCAAATGCAATTCTTGAGGTGTGAATCTGTTTTTTAATTCTCATTTTCTTTATGGGGAGTGTTTGTTAACGATACCACTGAAAATATTTAAAAAAAATAAGGTACAACCGTCTTCGACAAAGGGAATCAAGTGGATTCTATACAAATTTAGAGGCCAGGTCATAAAGAAAGGCTTGCTCAGTTTTTTTCTTTTTTTTGTCAAGCTTCTATGGCAAATCAGGACAGGTTGTTTTGCTGAACAGCCATTGCGAACACAGGCTGTAAAACGGTGATCACTAAGGTATCATTGATGTTTTCTGTAATGACCTATCAGGATTATTTGTGAGGATAACACCAAGGAGAGTAGCCATTGGGGCGGCAGGTAGCCTAGTGGTTAGACCGTTGGGCCAGTAACCGAAAGGTTGCTAGATCGAATCCCTGAGCTGACAAGGTAAAAATCTGTTCTGCCCTTGAACAAGGCAGTTAACCCACTGTTCCTAGGCCGTCATTGAAAATAAGTATTTGTTCTTAACTGACTTGTGTAGTTAAAAATAAATAATAATGATAATACAAATTTGGGTGTTTTGGAGTCATACCTTGTGGGATTGGTAATACTCTGAAAGTTGTAGCGAGTCCCATTGCTTTAGGAGTTGGTCAGGTGGTTTAAGCATGTTCCAGTTAAGGTCACCTAGCAGGACAAATTCAGACTTAGTATAAGGGGCCAGGAGGGAGCTTAGGGCAGGTAGGGTACAGGTCGATGCTGATGTTGGCCAAAAACACCCAGCAACAGTCAACGGAGCTATTTGAAAGTTTAATGCTTAAAACCAGAAAATTAAATTGTTTAGGGACACACCTGGTAAAGTTTGCCACTCCACCTTTGGAAGATCTGTCTTGCTGAAAAAGGTTATAACGTCAAACGCATCTGGATCGGAGCTGTGAACCTACACTTTCAATTGATACATTTTAGGCAATAAAACGTGCAGAAAACCCAGGCTTTTACGAGAGCAGAAATCAATGAAACAGATATCAGTGCACAAGTCAGAATTGGGGCTAGCAACAGTAGATGAGCCAGGGTCTACATGCACATTTCCAGATATCATCAGCAGTAATAGTCAGGGCACAGCAGAGGACAGCGAGAGCTCTGCAATGTTGATATATTGTGACATTTGAATGTGCATCAGATGGCAACAAGATCATATTGTACAATTTCATCAGGTAACATGAATATAAAGCCGACAAGAGATGGATAGGATGGGGTGCCAAGAGTCCATGTAACCTGTCCCACGGTTGGGTAAACAAGCAAGTTCATAGTCAACAAAGTGTGCAGGAGTCATGAGGCAAATAGCATAAAGCAGAAGAAAGAAATATATAAGGACTTGGGGCTAGCCGTTGTAAGTTCAGAGTCACTCGTCCCAACAAGAGCTTGAGAGAGTAGCTCTCTGAGTCCAGTAGGCTATAAAAGTATGATAGAAAATTAATAGTAGGCCTATCCTAGTTAATTGAAGTGTTTCTGAGTAAGTTAATTAGCCTATCCTAAAATTCCGATCAGTCCAAAGTCTGCAGTGTGTGTAAGTGCATGTGTGTTGGAGGTGAGTGAAAGCCTGGAAGAGAGGGGGGAGTGTGGCGGGGGTACCTATAACAAACAGGGGGAGACCGGCTAGGGCAGACAGTGAACAGATCGCCAGGTGGATTCCAAGCAGCAGTGCAGCAGGCAACGGGAGTAGGTGTCACACCCACTTGGGAGAAGCTTTTTTTGGGAGGCAGATTCCTTGTAGAAAATCCCAGCTATCTACCTAAAGTAGCTAGCAAGTCTCTGTCCACCAATCTTAACATGGAATGGTTTGGGTCTTGATGCCGATCACTATGGCATTTAGGCTGTTCGAAATGTTTTGTTTTGATGTTGTTTTTGGGTATCTTTTTGTTACATAAGTTCAAATCAACATGTATTCGTCATATGCACAGGATACAGCATAAACGGTGCAATACATTTTTTTTCTTGTGGACTTCCTCAACACTGCAGTAATAATACATTTACCAGTAAAACTAATACTGTCATTAATAGTATAAAAGTTGACAAAGTAATTAAAAAATCAAGTAATAACTAAGGATTTATTGTAAGCATTTACAAGATACACTGTGAATATTACAAATGCCAGTGTGCTGATATCAAGTTGTTGTGTTAAGAGGTGCTTAGGCTATATGAAGTGTTTTAGCTCTTGGTTTGAGACAGGATTTTTTAAAGAAAGTATGGCTCCGTGGCATAATGCAAGCTACAGAAGCAAACATACATGGCATGTGGGTAAAAGAGAATCCTGAGAGGAAGTGGAGTGTTTGACTCATTTTTCTGAATATTCTTTGAAGTAGCGTCATACCATCACAGAAGTTCTTCTGGGGGTGAAGATGGTAATTTATGTCAGTGTAGACACGGAGACATGCCAAAGAAGTGTAATGACAGACTGGTTGTGGAGGTTTCTCTCTCTCTCTCTCTGTGGGGGGGTGGGGGGACTGGCCGTAGTATATCTCCTCTGTCTATAGCAGCAACAATGAATGAGTCCAGCAGTGGGAATACACCCTAGAAATTAGAGCAGCTCTTGTTCTGTCCCGCCTTGGCTGCCTGCCTCCACACTTTTGTTGTGCTAGGTGAATTCCGTTGAGCTCTGATGTCATCTAGCCTAATGGTTGACTGGCAGCCGCTTAAGTCTTAACTCTGACTCATGCGTTCCTCTTCCATTGATTATGACGTTTCACAACATGCAAAAGTCAGTTCGGATGTCAGTGAAATGTACCACCGCAAGATATCTTGTGGTAGTGGTGTAGCAGAAGTTGAAGTAGGCATTTCATAAGGCAGTCTAATTGAATGTGGACCTCCGTCTTCCAGGTGCCCTGCTGCTATTGACTGTCGCTGGTCAGGTGGGATGGCGTTTGCCCGTGGTATTCTGTTCGTGTTGGAGACGTGGTCGACTTTCCTTGTTGTTCCCTGAAACTGATGAGTGGTTGTTTTTTGTGTGATTTTAGGACATGTTTATACATCGAATCTAATTACGCTGCAGCTAGCGACTGGAACGAGCTGCAACAAACACTCAAACTGGACTGTTTTATCTCAATCTCTTCATTCAAAGACTCAATCATGGACACTCTTACTGACGGTTGTGGCTGCTTCGCGTGATTTATTGTTGTCTACCCTCTTGCCCTTTGTGCTTTTGTCTGTGCCCAATGTTTGTACCATGTTTTGTGCTGCTGCTGTGTTGTCATGTTGTGTTGCTGCCATGCTGTGTTGTTGTCTTAGATCTGTCTTTATGTGGTGTTGTGGTGTCTCTGGTCGTGATGTGTGTTTTATCCTATATTTTTATTAGATTTGTATTTTTTTATCCCCCGTCCCTGCAGGAGGCCTTTTTGGTAGGTCATCATTGTAAATAAGAATTTGTTCTTAAATGACTTGCCTAGTCAAATATAAAATAAAAACACTCACTCACTCAGCGACTGTGTGTCTATGTACATAAGGACAACCAAAGGGTTCATATCAGACTTTTCTGACACCCAGGAGGATATTTAGAAATACTGGTTAAAAGCTTCTGTGTGTTTGAGCATGGCAATAAGCTAACTTAGATGACCTAGGTTCCTGTCCAGGGTAGAGGTCGACCGATTATGATTTTTCAACGCCGATACCGATTTATTGGAGGGCCAAAAAAGTCGATACCGATTTAAATCAGCTGATTTTTTTATTTATTTATTTATTTATTATTATTTTTTTTTAATAATAAATAAATAAATAATAATTATATTTAAAAAATAATAATAAAAAAAAAAATTGTGATAATGACAATTACAACAATACTGAATGAACACTTATTTTAACTTAATATAATATGTCAATAAAAATCCATTTAGCCTCAAATAAATAACGAAACGTTCAATTTGGTTTAAATAATGCAAAAACAAAGTGTTGGAGAAGAAAGTAAAAGTGCAATATGTGCTAACGTTTCAGTTCCTTGCTCAGAACATGAGAACATATGAAAGCTGGTGGTTCCTTTTAACATGAGTCTTCAATATTCCCAGGTAAGAAGTTTTAGGTTGTAGTTATTATAGAACTATTTCCCTCTACCATTTGTATTTCATTAACCTTTGAATATTGGATGTTCTTATAGGCACTTTAGTATTGCCAGTGTAACAGTATAGCTTCCGTCCCTCTCCTCGCTCCTACCTGGGCTCGAACCAGGAACACAACGGCAACAGCCATCCTCGAAGCAGCGTTACCCATGCAGAGCAAGGGAAACAACTACTAGAAGACTCAGAGCGAGTGACGTTTGAAACGCTATTAGTGCACGCTAACTAGCCAGCAATTTCACTTCGGTTACAGCAGCCTCATCTCGGGAGTTGATAGGCTTGAAGTCATAAACAGCGCAATGCTTGACGCACAACGAAGAGCTGCTGGCAAAACACACAAAAGTTCTGTTTGAATGAATGTTTACGCGCCTGCTTCTGCCTACCACCGCTCAGTCAGATACTTAGATGCTTGTATGCTCAGTCAGATTATACGCAACGCAGGACATGCTAGATAATATCTAGTAATATCATCAACCATGTGTAGTTAACTAGTGATTTTATGATTGCTTGTTTTTTTTATAAGATAAGTTTAATGCTAGCTAGCAACTTGCCTTGGCTTACTGCATTCGCGTAACAGGCAGTCAGTCTCCTTGTGGAGTGCAACAGTCGTTATTGCGTTGGACTAGTTAACTGTAAGATTGAAAGATTGGATCCCCCGACCTGACAAGGTGAAAATCTGTCGTTCTGCCCCTGAACGAGGCAGTTAACGCACCGTTCCTTGGCCGTCATTAAAAATAAGAATGTGTTCTTAACTGACTTGCCTAGTTAAATAAAGATGAAATAATGGTGTATTTTTTGTTTGTTTTAAATACAGATTTCCGATTGTTATGAACTTGAAATCGGCCCTAAATAATCGGCCATTCCGATTAATCGGTCGACCTCTAGTCCAGGGTGAATAAGTAATAGAGGGGCACTAGCCTAACCCTTGTTGCTCCCCTTCTCAGAGAGTCATCTGACATGGCTGCATCTATCAACACCTGTACTCGAATAAACAAATACCACACCAAGGACAATAAAAACGCTATTAGCAGATGCTGCCATTAAATGGTTACCACTCTGCTTTGGCTTTCTGTAGAATGGTTCTGTGTGCTGAATTGCACTCTGTGGTATTAATGAAATGTCATTTTCCATGCTTTTCTCTTTTATGTGTGTTATTGGACTATGAATAACTTGATGTACAGTGCCTTGCGAAAGTATTCGGCCCCCTTGAACTTTGCGACCTTTTGCCACATTTCAGGCTTCAAACATAAAGATATAAAACTGTATTTTTTTTGTGAAGAATCAACAAGTGGGACACAATCATGAAGTGGAACGACATTTATTGGATATTTCAATTTTTTTTTAACAAATCAAAAACTGAAAAATTGGGCGTGCAAAATTATTCAGCCCCTTTACTTTCAGTGCAGCAAACTCTCTCCAGAAGTTCAGTGAGGATCTCTAAATGATCCAATGTTGACCTAAATGACTAATGATGATAAATACAATCCACCTGTGTGTAATCAAGTCTCCGTATAAATGCACCTGCACTGTGATAGTCTCAGAGGTCCGTCAAAAGCGCAGAGAGCATCATGAAGAACAAGGAACACACCAGGCAGGTCCGAGATACTGTTGTGAAGAAGTTTAAAGCCGGATTTGGATACAAAAAGATTTCCCAAGCTTTAAACATCCCAAGGAGCACTGTGCAAGCGATAATATTGAAATGGAAGGAGTATCAGACCACTGCAAATCTACCAAGACCTGGCCTTCCCTCTAAACTTTCAGCTCATACAAGGAGAAGACTGATCAGAGATGCAGCCAAGAGGCCCATGATCACTCTGGATGAACTGCAGAGATCTACAGCTGAGGTGGGAGACTGTCCATAGGACAACAATCAGTCGTATATTGCACAAATCTGGCCTTTATGGAAGAGTGGCAAGAAGAAAGCCATTTCTTAAAGATATCCATAAAAAGTGTTGTTTAAAGTTTGCCACAAGCCACCTGGGAGACACGCCAAACATGTGGAAGAAGGTGCTCTGGTCAGATGAAACCAAAATTGAACTTTTTTGGCAACAATGCAAAACGTTATGTTTGGCGTAAAAGCAACACAGCTGAACACACCATCCCCACTGTCAAACATGGTGTTGGCAGCATCATGGTTTGGGCTTGCTTTTCTTCAGCAGGGACAGGGAAGATGGTTAAAATTGATGGGAAGATGGATGGAGCCAAATACAGGACCAGTCTGGAAGAAAACCTGATGGAGTCTGCAAAAGACCTGAGACTGGGATGGAGATTTGTCTTCCAACAAGACAATGATCCAAAACATAAAGCAAAATCTACAATGGAATGGTTCAAAAATAAACATATCCAGGTGTTAGAATGGCCAAGTCAAAGTCCAGACCTGAATCCAATCGAGAATCTGTGGAAAGAACTGAAAACTGCTGTTCACAAATGCTCTCCATCCAACCTCACTGAGCTCGAGCTGTTTTGCAAGGAGGAATGGGAAAAAATGTCATTCTCTCGATGTGCAAAACTGATAGAGACATACCCCAAGCGACTTACAGCTGTAATCGCAGCAAAAGGTGGCGCCACAAAGTATTAACTTAAGGGGGCTGAATAATTTTGCACGCCCAATTTTTCAGTTTTTGATTTGTTAAAAAAAGTTTGAAATATCCAATAAATGTCGTTCCACTTCATGATTGTGTCCCACTTGTTGTTGATTCTTCACAAAAAAATACAGTTTTATATCTTTGTTTGAAGCCTGAAATGTGGCAAAAGGTCGCAAAGTTCAAGGGGGCCAAATACTTTTGCAAGGCACTTTAGATCATTGAGGATCTTGTGGTCTCCACTCTGGCTCTCTGTGTGGCTGTTGGACTGTGATGTCATTGTCCCTGGGGGCGGGAGTATGGAGGTCATATCTAGCTGTACAAGCTGGTTGGGGCTGGGCTGTTATCTGATTTGCTGTGCCAGTGCTGGAAGCGGAGTAGAGGAGACTAGTGGACTGTGAACCTGGGAGGTGACCAGGAACTGACTGACTCACATAGTTTGCGAATTGGAAGGTTTTGCCTAAATGGTAACAAATTAAGGGGAAATTATGCAAACCGCTTGGAGGGAAAAGCAATAGGAATGTTGACCATCTAAAATCTGTCTTGTACATCAAGCTGCATCTTTGCAAAAGCTCAGTCACACACTGTCCACTCAGCTTTTGTAGTCTATTTGATTCTTGAAAGTGGACTGAAAGCCTGACGAGGCAGTCAGACTTGAGGCTGTGAATGTGGAAACCATAATGATAGAGGTCTAAGATGCCACAAGGAGTTAATCCCACGCCTCTCACCAAACCTCAGACCCATGTTTGTGTTCCACACCCCTCCTGGTAAACCATACAGTGACCTCAACATTTCAGTCTACTACACAGTCATCCACGTACAAAGTCTACTACACACTGTCTACTACTCAGTCATCCAGAGACAGTCATCCACGGCCACAGTCTACTACAGCGTCATCCAGAAACAGTCTACTACACACAGTCTACTACATTCTTCTTAATCTTTTTGCATCTTAATGAGAACAGACAAACATTATTAATATTTATCATTTATTAATTGAACATGCTAACCTTTTTGTCTTAGTTGAAACATTTTACTATGGAACCATTTTATATTTAGATCAGGCCAGTACTCTACACAGACCAGTACTCTACACGCACCATAACCAGTCAGAGCTGCAGTAGGCCTATGTGCAAATAGCCATTGCCATATATGGATCTGCCATTCACTTTTGAACTGGACTGTGTCAACAGCATGAGTGGTCACTAGTAGATGCACTTGTTTTGAGATCAAAGTGAGAGCTGCATGTAGCACATGTGCACATGTGTTCATATTCCTTGCTAGTTAGTGAGTTATTATCCCAGTTATAGCTAACTTTTAGTCAACAATGGAGTGGTTGCTTCATAGAAGAGTTCAAAATGTGTGCATTTCTAGCCATCTTTGAAAAACGAGTCTGTTAGAGCTTTGGTCTTAAAGGGGCAGTGTTGTATTTTGAGACTGTATTGAATAAGCTAGGTAGAATAATAGGCAGAGGGTAGCATAATTTGTCTGATTCTCTGTAATAATGGAATGGGAATAATGCATTTTATTTTGTAAAGGGGTTTCTTGCATCAAACAACACATTTTCAGTCACCTTATCTGAAGGACAAGTGAATAAACAGGTTCATGTAAGGCCCTGCATGTTTTTTTTCTAAAGTCTCATGGAATGTACAGTAGTTGCTCCACTAAAAGTTTGCAATTATGCTGTGGGACTTGGAGGTAATTTGTGTTTTAGTGCAGTACCCTGCGTCACCACTTCATTGCTTCAGACCAGCGAATGGGGGAGTTAGAGCACTGATTATGCTTTTGGGTCCCACTGTGCTTTTGGGTCCTACTAATGAATGGGCAACATAAACCTAAATGGAAACTGATAATTGTGCACAACTTCAGTATTACTTACTAAAACACTTGTTACACTAAGTTTATTTAATTTTGTTGGGTTTATTTTGCTTTTACTGTAGGCCACTTCTGACCGGTCATGTTGTACAGCGCCTGAGTGGCGCAACGGTCTAGGACACTGCATGGGCAACATAAACCTAAATGGAAACTGATAATTGTGCACAACTTCAGTATTACTTACTAAAACACTTGTTACACTAAGTTTATTTAATTTTGTTGGGTTTATTTTGCTTTTACTGTAGGCCACTTCTGACCGGTCATGTTGTACAGCGCCTGAGTGGCGCAACGGTCTAGGACACTGCATGGGCAACATAAACCTAAATGGAAACTGATAATTGTGCACAACTTCAGTATTACTTACTAAAACACTTGTTACACTAAGTTTATTTAATTTTGTTGGGTTTATTTTGCTTTTACTGTAGGCCACTTCTGACCGGTCATGTTGTACAGCGCCTGAGTGGCGCAACGGTCATGTTGTACAGCGCCTGTTGCAACAGATGCTGGTTCAATACCCGTGCCGGCTTTGACTGGGAGACCCATAAGATGACTGCAGGTTTTGGTATCTCTCCCTCTAAAACAGAAATAATTCTAAATTGGCTTTATTTACAAATCACTCCATGTTCAAGAATGGCCTTTTTCTCTCTCATTTTACGTATTATGAAAACTAATATCCAAAATATTGTTATTTTTTTAAACAAAGTGATTATTATTAATTTAGAATGATATAAAAGCCTGTTGAATATTCTCATAGATATAATATTATTATTAACCCTCTTATTAGCAGGACAATATATATTGGTTCCCAAGGGGCATTGCACTCATAATGGCGCTTACTAGGGAAACGTTCCCGTTGTTCTGTTCTTAGTGCCAGTCTGCACGTTCAAACTAAAACAATGTAACTAATAATGCTTTCGTTAACAAAATAGTGATAAAAATACTCTTTCCAAATGGCAACGTTTGTTTAGTTATGGCTCCATAACGAATTACTATGGGAATAAATATCCCTGAATTACAGAAATATTGGAACAAAGTTGTCTAATGAAGGTAAACAAATTGTTGTTTACTGGAATATACTCTTTCAAACACATACGGTCACGTTGTAAAGCACCATTATGGATATTAGCAGGGCTATATTTTGGCCTTTATGGGCAGCGCACAATTGGACCAGTGTTTTTTTATTTTTTTTATTTCACCTTTATTTAACCAGGTAGGCAAGTTGAGAACAAGTTCTCATTTACAATTGCGACCTGGCCAAGATAAAGCAAAGCAGTTCGACACATACAACGACACAGAGTTACACATGGAGTAAAACAAACATACAGTCAATAATACAGTATAAACAAGTCTATATACGATGTGAGCAAATGAGGTGAGATAAGGGAGGTAAAGGCAAAAAAGGCCATGGTGGCAAAGTAAATACAATATAGCAAGTAAAACACTGGAATGGTAGATTTGCAATGGGAGAATGTGCAAAGTAGAAATTAAAATAATGGGGTGCAAAGGAGCAAAATAAATAAATAAATTAAATACAGTAGGGAAAGAGGTAGTAGTTTGGGCTAAATTATAGGTGGGCTATGTACAGGTGCAGTAATCTGTGAGCTGCTCTGACAGTTGGTGCTTAAAGCTAGTGAGGGAGATAAGTGTTTCTCTCCCTCTAAAAACAGAAATGAATGTTTTGGAATTTACAAATATTATTTTGGCCTTTTTATTCAGATTACAATCCCTCATTTTTTTTTATTTTTTTTTAACGAAATATCATGTGTGTGTGTGTGTGTGTGTGTGTAATCAAGTTGATGACAGTCATATAGACCAGCACCTACATAAAGCTGAGTGACTCACTCATTCATGGCTTTGGATCAAAATAAATAAGTACCAACATGCTTTTTCATAGTCTTTTAATAAAGAAATGTTTTGCCCTGGACACCATGTACAGTATTATAATAGCTGATTATGGGCTATACCTTCACCAACACCTCTCAGTATTTTGATATATTGTGGATGGGGGCTCCTCCAGTGCAAAATGCTTTGCTACAGATGCAGGTTCGATACCCGTGCCGGCCGCCACCGGGAGACCCATGAGGTGGCGTTTGGTTTTCATTTAGATTCCTCCAATCCTCTATATGTAAATATTGGCGGAGAGTCATGTCATATTTTTTATATAATGTAGGCCTACCGTAGACGATGTGAGTCTCACTAGTGTTGAGTAATGTGCTGATAAAAGTGGTGTAGGTCTTATTTATTTAAAGAGCGTATTGAAGTTAGAAGCAATAGGATTTGAAGCAATAGCCTACAACTATTTTAGAACCATTCCCGCTGCTCTGAGACGAGCACGGGGACTGTTCTTGATATATCAATGAGATTTTTATTTTCTCTGTATCTCTGTGTATTGGTTAGACTAGAATTAGAAAATGTTATGTTCTTAGTGTAACTTTTTATTTAACTTGGCAAGTCGGTTAAGAACAAATTCTTATTTACAAGGACAGCCTACTCCTTCTTTAGCTAAATTTAGCTAGATTCTATAGATAGCCCAGTACTGTACTCACGTTGTACAGCGCCGTATTTTCCTTTCTGTCCTAATGGAAACCCAGAGTTTTTTTTTGTTTTTCTTGGAATAGAAACACCATAATATTAATTAACCAAGTACCAGTCAAAAGTTTGGACACCTACTCATTCCAGGCTTTTTCTTTATTTTTACTATTTTCTACATTGTGGAATAATAGTGAAGACATCACAACTATGAAATAACACACATGGAATCAGTTAGATTCTTATTTACAAGAACAGCCTACTCCTTCCTCCCCGTCGGGGAATAGAACCCCGGTTTCTCGCATGCCAGCACGACACGGGGATTCTTTAGCTAAATAGCCCAGTACTGTAGCCTACTCCCAACCATCACGTTGTACAGCGCCAAATTTTTGGTTCCATCCTAACGGAAACCCAGAGGTTTTTTTTGTTTTTCTTGGAATAGAAACACCATTTTCAGAAATGTTGCATTTTCTTAATATCATTCCCATATACTATGTTCTACAAAAATGTTTTAAATTCTCTAGTACAGCCACTATTGAAGGCTATCAAATGCTTCTTAAAGATGCCCTCTGGTGGTCAAACTAGCACTAACTAGCATTAATGGTACCAGTGGTTCACACTTAAATAACGTACCATAGAATTCTGCGGCACCATGCAAGCTGCGCCGCTGTACGATGTAACTTTTAAAGGACGAACCACTGTATGCCCAAACTGAACACCACACATTTGCTGCTACTGTAGACAATGATAGAACAGCTATTTCCGTAATGTTATGGGATGCTTTTTCTCTCCATTGTTTTTAATGGTAGGCCACTCTGGTAGGCATACATTATTAAGCGGGTACGGCCTCCATGTTCACAGTAAGCGCATGCCGGAAGTTGCACAGAATTTTGACAATGTTCAAATTTGCACTCCGTTGACCTGAAATTTGCACATTTCCCTCAAAATGTAAGAACATTGCTTAGAACTATAAGTTAAGCATAACTATAGGAAATCTAAGATGCGTCAAATAAATGATATCCAGCTCAGAGAAACCGCTATGCATTTGGTTTGCTAACTGGCTAGCTAAGTGGCTAGATGTCAAGCTTCTTGGTTTCAGCAGAGACATTCAAATCCCTCCTGGATCAACATCCCTGTGGCCTAAATTGTTTTGTGCGCTCAAAAATATAAATCAAAATATACATTTTGAAATGGCGCCCCTTGTCTGCACTTCCGGTAATACTCTATACCCTGGAGAAAAGGGACATGAAGTGTATGACGGTATGAACATTGGATACCGCCCAACCCTACAGTCTACTACACAGTCTACTACACAGTCTACTACAGTCATCCAGGGACTAGGAACTAGAAGCACATGCATTTCGCTACATTCTCATTAACATCTGCTAACCATGTGTATGTGACAAATATAATTTGATTTGACAGTCTAGAACACATCAACTACACAGTCGACTACAGTAATCCAGGGACACAGTCTCCAAAACACAGTCAAGTAGTCTACTGCAGAGCTGAGAATATTTTAATAGGCCAGTCAGTCTATTACTGTCATCCAGTCTACTACAGTACATAGGCTACTCTGAACCAGACCATGCTGGGCTGCTTCCAGCCTCAGTGTATAACAGTCAGGGTGGGTTGAAGTTGGGAAGAATTCCATTTCTGTTAGTAGATTTATTCCATAGGGATCCTATTCAAACCCTGATCTTGAATTTAGATGGAATTCACCCCAACCCTGATGGCTGTGGAATCCCTGGTAGTGAGAGGTAGATCAGACGCAGGGGAGTGTTCAATGTTGGTTCTGTCTGACCCTTCTCTTTCATTGTATCTATTTTCTGCAGCATTGAAAGAGGGAGGCTCAGAAACTGCTGTTCTTTGCTTGGCCTATTCATAATGCATAGAATGATACACAATCTGTTCAGCTCCTCTATCATTTACAGCACATCAATAATGGACATGCACCCACATGTCCTCTCTTCCCTTCTAGTGGGGGCTTTTATGGCTGTATATCTCTGTGGATATGGTGTGGATATGGTGTGGGTGTGTTAGGTCATGTATTTCTTCTGTGCACAAGGTGCATGGACTCACAGAAGTATCTTGTTCTGGCCGCGTCTCTGACTATCTGTGTGATACTGTGATCATTTGTCTGTCTTTGTCCAGTTGAACTGATGAAGTGTGTGTGAATGGAGAGGAGGACGGGTCCAGTGAGAGTGGTGGGGATGTATAACTAGTGTAATACATTAGAGGTAGACCGATTTTAATCGAAATGGCCTATTTAATTAGGGTCGATTTCAGGTTTTCATAACAATCGGAAATCGGTATTTTTGGGCGCCGATTAGCTTATATTTTCATAAATTTTATTTAACTAGGCAAGTCAGTTAAGAACACATTCTTATTTTCAATGACGGCCTAGGAACGGTGGGTTAACTGCCTCGTTCAGGGGCAGAACGACAGATGATTTTCACCTTGTCAGCTCAGGGGATCCAATCTTGCCACCTTACAGTTAACTAGTCCAACACAATAACGACCTGCCTCTCTCTTGTTGCACTCCACAAGGAGACTGCCTGTTACGTGAATGCAGTAAGCCAAGGTAAGTTGCTAGCTAGCATTAAACTTATCTTATAAAAAAACAATCAATCATAATCACTAGTTAACTACACATGGTTGATGATATTACTAGATATTATCTAGCGTGTCCTGCGTTGCATATAATCTGACTGAGCATACAAGCATCTGACTGAGCTGTGGTAGACAGAAGCAGGCGCGTAAACATTCATTCAAACAGCACTTTCATGCGTTTTGCCAGCAGCTCGTCGTTGTGCGTCAAGCATTGCGCTGTTTATGACTTCAAGCCTATCAACTCCCGAGATGAGGCTGGTGTAACTGAAGTGAAATGGCTGGCTAGTTAGCGCGCACTAATAGCGTTTCAAATGTCACTAGCTCTGAGCCTTACAGTGGTTGTTTACCTTGCTCTGCATGGGTAACGCTGCTTCGATGGTGGCTGTTGTTGTGTTGCTGGTTCGAGCCCAGGGAGGAGTGAGGAGAGGGACGGAAGCTATAATGTTACACTGGCAATACTAAAGTGCCTATAAGAACATCCAATAGTCAAAGGTTAATGAAATACAAATGGTATAGAGGGAAATAGTCCTATAATAACTACAACCTAAAACTTATTACCTGGGAATATTGAAGACTCATGTTAAAAGGAACCACCAGCTTTCATATGTTCTCATGTTCTGAGCAAGGAACTGAAACGTTAGCTTTCTTACATAGCACATATTGCACTTTTACTTTCCCAACACTTTGTTTTTGCATTATTTAAACCAAATTTGAACGTTTCATTATTTACTTGAGGCTAAATTGATTTTATTGATGTATTATATTAAGTTAAAATAAGTGTTCATTCAGTATTGTTGTAATTGTCATTATTACAAATACATTTTCTTATAATCGGCCGATTTTTTTTAAAAATCTGTATCGGCTTTTTTGGTTCTCCAATAATCGGTATTGGTATCGGCATTGAAAAATCATAATCGGTCGACCTCTATAATACATTAACACTTGGAGAGGTCAGCCCTCTGCTCCTCAGCTCCCTCTCTCAACACATCCTCAGTCTGCTCTCTGTGTCCACTCCACTTAGGCAAGTCCAGCTCTTGCTTTCCCATTTCCCTCTCCCTCTCTCCCCTATTCTCCCGCTACCCTATTCCCTCTCTCCCCTATTCTCCCTCTCTCCTATTCCCTCTCTCCTTATTCCCTCATGCCCCATCTCCCTTTCCCTCACGCACCATCTCCCTTTTTCCTCCCTATCTCTCTCACCCCCTGCCAGAGCTTTTCTATACTGGCATCCCACTCTCCCAGTTAGGCTGGTTTTCTCTATGACAAACAAAACACTCTACATGATCTGCAGCACACAACATCAGTGCTGAACTCAGGCCATCCAGAATGTTCCCACTGTTCAACAGGTCTAGTCTATAGTGTGAGTGCCTCTGTAATAGTCAACAGTATGGCTCCATCCTGATTGTCCTGTGTGTGACATATAGTCAGTCTGCTTTAGACTAGAAGCTATCTCCATTCCCTCCGGCGTCTTTCTGCATGTGGCGTTAGATGTTGGGTTAGAAAGAGGAGGAGGGAGGTAGGTTTGTCTTGTTAGACTGTGCTGTACCAGGCCCAGAGTTCAGCGTTATTACCACCAGATGTAGGGAGTTTTCTGTTGCACATTTTATTTATTTTATTTAACCTTTTTATTTAACTAGGCAAGTCCGTTAAGAACAAAGTCTTATTTACAATGATGGCCTACCCTGACCAAACCCTAACCCGGACGACGCTGGGCCAATTGTGCACCGCCCTATGGGACTCGCAATCACGGCCGGTTGTGATACAGCCTGGAAACAAACCAGGGTCTGTAGTGACTCCTCTAGCACTGAGATGCAGTGCCTTAGACCGCTGCGGCACTCGAGGGCCCCAAAAATCAGGCTAGAGGCTACAGCAGGCAGGCAAGCAGGCAGGCAGGTCCCCAGCCCAGAGTGGGAGAGTCCCGGGGAGGCAGGGTGTGGTGGCTGGTGGTTGTAGGGTATGTGTTCCCCTCTGAGAGATGACTCAATTGGGCTGTTGGGTTTGGAATGGTCCTGACTGGTGCCTGGTGATGGTCTGTCACTTTAAGAGGGAAACAGACATAATATACACAAGAAAGAAACAACTCTATGCACAGTTGCACATGGTCATGCTTGTCTGCACTGTAGGCCCATGTTTGTCAGATTAAAGTTCAAATAAACTCAGCAAAAAAAGGAAACTCACTGTCACCTGCGTTTATTTTCAGCAAACTTAACATGTGTAAATATGGGGGGGGGTCAAAATCAAAAGTAAGTCAGTATCTGGAGAGACCACCAGCTGCATTAAGTACTGCAGTGCATCTCCTCCTCATGGACTGCACCAGATTTGCCAGTTCTTGCTGTGGGATGTTACCCCACTCTTCCACCAAGGCACCTGCAAGGTCCCGGACATTTCTGGGGGGAATGGCCCCATCCCTCACCCTCCGATCCAACAGGTCCCAGACGTGCTCAATGGGATTGAGATCCGGGCTCTTCGCTGGCCATGGCAGAACACTTACATTCCTGTCTTGTAGGAAATCACACACAGAACGAGCAGTATGGCTGGTGGCATTGTCATGCTGGAGGGTCATGTCAGGATGAGCCAGCAAGAAGGGTACCACATGAGGGAGGAGGATGTCTTCCCTGTAACGCACAGCGTTGAGATTGCCTGCAATGACAACAAGCTCAGTACGATGATGCTGTGACACACTGGCCCAGATCATGACGAACTCCACCTCCAAATCAATCCTGCTCCAGAGTACAGGCCTCGGTGTAACCCTCATTCCTTCCACGATAATCGTGAATCCGATCATCACGCCTGGTGAGACAGAACCGCAACTCGTCAGTGACGAGCACAATTTGCCAGTCCTGTCTGGTCCAGCGATGGTGAGTTTGTGACCATAGGCACCGGTGATGTCTGGTGAGGACCTGCTTAACAACAGGCCTACAAGCCCTCAGTCCAGCCTCTCTCAGCTGGACTTGTGGACAGTATGAGCACTGATGGAGGGATTGTGCATTCCTGGTGTAACTCGGAAGGTTGTTATTGCCATCCTGTACCTGTCCCGCAGGTTTGATGTTCAGGTGTACCAATCCTGTGCAGGTGTTGTTACACATAGTCTGCCGCTGCGAGGACGATCAGCTGTCTGTCCTGTCTCCGTGTAGCGCTGTCTAAGTTGTCTCTCAGTATGGGCATTGCATTTTATTGCCCTTGCCACATCTGCAGTCCTCATGCCTCCTTGCAGCATGCCTAAGGCACGTTCATGCAGATGAGCAGGGACCGTTTAGGTGTTTTTCAGAGTCAATAGAAAGGCCTCTTTAGTGTCCTAAGTTTTCAAAACTGTGACCTTAATTGACTAAAGTCTGTAAGCTTTTGGTGTCTTAACGACCGTTCCACAGGTGCATGTTCATTAATTGTTTGTTCATTGAGCAAGCATGGGAAACGATGTTTAAACCCTTTACAATGAAGATCTGTGAAGTTATTTGGATTTTTACTAAATATCTTTGAAAGACAGGGTCCTGAAAAGGGGAGTTTATCTATGTTCAATGTGCACTGGCTAGGACTAATGAATCATCTTAATTGTCAGATAAGTGAATGTATTAAATATACTTCAGCACAATGTCAAGTATCAAGGCTACTATGGGCGTAATCCTATCTTAGGCGGTATCTTACATATTGACACAGCCAGCTTGCAACACACAATCACTTGAAATATTCTACTTAATGTATGCGCCTCGCCTTGCATCCTCATCAAGAGGCTCTCCCCTGTTCCGTCGTGCTGTGAAACCACGAGTGACAGAGTGCATCGTTCTAAATCGCCACATTACCTAAATCTATGTAACCGTGGCAACAGTGGCTGAGCAAATGAATTGATCTTCAGGGGCATCATGAGACCAAATTACTTTAATGTCACTTCTAATTTGTTGACAGATGGGTCATGAAGTGTGACATTTCCCCTTGCTCATCTATTTCGCACAGGATATAGTGTGAGGAAATTGATTTTTTAGTGTACTGAGTCATTTGACTTTCTCTTTTTTTCTGTCTGTCTGGGGCTCGCCCCCTCACTTTCTTGGTCTCTTTCTCTCCCTCACTTAATTTTTTCCTAATTTAATTTCTCTCCTCTCTCTCTCTCAGGGATTTTCTTCCTCGAGGATCAGGCATTGTCACCCGTAGACCTCTGATCCTGCAGCTGTGCTTTAACAAAGCCGGTGAGTCTGAATTCTCATACAACCATGGCCTTATCTGTCCTCATTGCTGCTGCCATGGACCTGCCTCCTCCACTCAACAACACTGTCTGTATCCTGATAAAGACTTTCTTCTCTCTGTCTCTCTATCTATCTGTCTCGCTCGCTGTGTGTCTGTCTCGCTCTCTCTCTCTGTCGTGTCTGTAGAGTATGCAGAGTTCCTACACTGTAAAGGGAGGAAGTTTGTGGACTTTGAGGAGGTCCGGGCGGAGATTGAGGCGGAGACCGACAGGATCACAGGCTCCAACAAGGGCATCTCCCCCATCCCCATCAACCTCCGGGTCTACTCCCCTAACGGTAATGCTCACCAACAGTTATTCATTTGGTGTTCATTTTAACATATGCAAAGCACATGTTCAGTTGGACGTATGCGCACACACACACACACGCATGCACACATAAAAGCACAGCAAACACATGTATACACAATGTAACACACATCATACAGTCTACATGGCAACAGTCATAACCTTCTCCCTCCCCCTCCATCTCTCCATCTCGCCCTCAGTGTTAAACCTGACTCTGATCGACCTGCCGGGGATGACTAAGGTGGCAGTGGGGGACCAGCCGCTGGACATAGAGCACCAGATCAGGGACATGCTGCTGCAGTTCATCACCAAGGAGAGCTGCCTCATCCTGGCCGTCACCCCCGCCAACCAGGACCTGGCCAACTCCGACGCCCTCAAGATTGCCAAGGAGGTGGACCCACAGGGTAAGGGACTAGGAGGTGGACCCACAGGGTAAGGGACTAGGAGGTGGACCCACAGGGTAAGGGACTAGGAGGTGGACCCACAGGGTAAGGGACTAGGAGGTGGACCCACAGGGTAAGGGACTAGGAGGTGGACCCACAGGGTAAGGGACTAGGAGGTGGACCCACAGGGTAAGGGACTAGGAGGTGGACCCACAGGGTAAGGGACTAGGAGGTGGACCCACAGGGTAAGGGACTAGGAGGTGGACCCACAGGGTAAGGGACTAGGAGGTGGACCCACAGGGTAAGGGACTAGCCTAGTGGTGCTGTACTGGTTCTCTATTGGAACTCCCAGGACCAAAGGATGAGGATGGGCACTTGATTTCTGGGTGGTGTTCATTTGGTGCACCAAATAGATTGAAACATTGACGCAGTACCTGGACTTGTCCAATAAGAATATTGAATTGAAGGAGATGAGGAATGGAAGGCTGGGTGGATGGTGGACAGGCAGTAGTCAGGATTAATATGATGAGATGAAAACTGTTTGGTTCTGTTCAGGTCTGCGCACTATTGGCGTGATCACAAAGCTGGACCTGATGGACGAAGGGACGGATGCTAAAGACATCCTGGAGAACAAACTGCTACCTCTGCGTAGAGGTGAGGGGAGACACACACACACACACACACACACACACACACACCTCATTGACTGCAGAGGAATAAGTGTGCGCTCTCTCTCCAGGTTATATCGGCGTGGTGAACCGCAGTCAGAAGGACATAGATGGCAGGAAGGACATCCGCGCTGCGCTGGCTGCTGAGAGGAAGTTCTTCCTGTCTCACCCGGGCTACAGACACATGGCCGAGCGCATGGGCACTCCACACCTGCAGAAACAACTAAACCAGGTGAGAGATTACTCAACGTTCACCTTTCTGTTATTCTACACTGATGTTCTAGTCTGACTTCCAGATCAGTTGTTTTCTTTTCTTGTGAACTCTGAGAGACGGCACCAACAGATCTTAAACCAGGCTAATGTTTCTTGTGAACTCTGAGAGACGGCACCAACAGATCTTAAACCAGGCTATAATGTTTCTTGTGAACTCTGAGAGACGGCACCAACAGATCTTAAACCAGGCTATAATGTTTCTTGTGAACTCTGAGAGACGGCACCAACAGATCTTAAACCAGGCTAATGTTTCTTGTGAACTCTGAGAGACGGCACCAACAGATCTTAAACCAGGCTATAATGTTTCTTGTGAACTCTGAGAGACGGCACCAACAGATCTTAAACCAGGCTAATGTTTCTTGTGAACTCTGAGAGACGGCACCAACAGATCTTAAACCAGGCTAATGTTTCTTGTGAACTCTGAGAGACGGCACCAACAGATCTTAAACCAGGCTAATGTTTCTTGTGAACTCTGAGAGACGGCACCAACAGATCTTAAACCAGGCTATAATGTTTCTTGAAACTCACTTGCTCTTTCATTCACTATACATTCTCTCCCCTCCTATTCTCCTTCTCGCTCATTCTATCCCTTCCATTTCTCCTTCTCCCTCCCTCACTCATGGTGTCCCTCTCTCTCCTCCCTCACTCACGGTGTCCCTCTCTCTCCTCAGCAACTGACCAACCACATCAGGGACACTCTGCCTGGGCTGCGCAGTAAGCTGCAGAGCCAGGTGCTCTCCCTGGAGAAAGAGGTGGAGGAGTACAAGAACTTCCGTCCCGACGACCCCACACGCAAGACCAAGGCCCTGCTGCAGTGAGTAGAGGACACACACACACACACACACACACACCACCATAATGAGTAGCTCCAGAGTTGACCCTGACTCTCTGTCTTTCATCCCAGGATGGTGCAGCAGTTTGGGGTGGACTTTGAGAAGCGTATCGAGGGCTCTGGGGACCAGGTGGACACAGCAGAGTTGTCGGGTGGTGCCAAAATCAACCGGATCTTCCACGAGCGCTTCCCCTTCGAGCTGGTCAAGGTGAGCGCTGCGGTCTCAATACTCACTGTCACAATATTTCCACAAGAGAAGTTCATCTGCCTGCTTGACTGTTTTGACCACAGTTGATTGACTTGTTTAGAAGTGTGAATTTTAGAGTGCAGAATGGATTAACAGTGTTTCTATTGTTTGTTTCTTATTTTCTCTCTGTCAGATTGTGTTTGATGAGAAGGAGTTGAGGAGGGAGATCAGTCATGCCATCAAGAATGTCCATGGTGTCAGGCAAGTGGAGGAGAGGAGGGGCCGTCCTGTGTCTTCACACATCACCACCACTGTGTTCAGCTCTTTCCTCTTCACTGTCAACCCTCTCTGTTTCCTCCTTTCATGTAAAACTGACCCACAGCATGCTTAGCAATCACAGAGCAATTAGCCTAAAATGCCCACAGATCACTCTCCTACAGAACTGCCTATCATACCCTCAAATGGTTGTTGTTGTTCGATGTGAAATCTAAACCCATTTAATTTTGTGTTTGTATGCTGATAACCTTGGCTCTGCTCTCTCTTCCTTATTTATGTCTGTTTTATTATCTATTATTCTATTTTTTTTTAAATATGTACTGTTCTCATTTTCTGGACTGACTCGTCTTTATCTGCTTTTGTCTGTTTGTATGCTATCTCTCTGGACAATAACTTGTCTGTCGTCCTACTTCTGTCAGTTTTTTGTTTGTTTATCCCTGTCTGTCCGTCTCCTTATCTCTGTCCCCCCCCCCCCCTCCGTCTGTGTCTTTGTGCGTCCTCAGAACGGGCCTGTTCACTCCCGACCTGGCGTTTGAGGCCATTGTGAAAAAGCAGATCATTAAGCTGAAAGAGCCCTGTATCAAATGTATCGACCTTGTCATTCAGGAGCTCATCAACACAGTCAGGCAGTGCACCAACAAGGTACTGCAGCCTGGTGTCCAGACTCCCGTCCTGTCCTGACCCAGCCTGGCCACAAGGGGGCGACACTGGGGGGGGGGCACAACACTGACCCACTCTGCTCCAAAACAGCTGTCCATCCATGGCCTCTGACCTTTTAGATGGCACAACTAGGGCCCATTTTCCAGTCAGGTCATGTAGTTAGGTAGTAAATAAAAACTCCTGGCCCTAATCAGAATGTCTACTGTGTAACCACCCGGGGGCTCCCGAGTGGCGCAGCGGTCTAAGGCACTGCATCTCCGTTCAAATCCAGGCTGTATCACAACCGGCCGTGATTGGGAGGGCGGCGCACAATTGGCCCAGTGTCGTCCGGGTTGGGCTGGTGTAGGCCGTCATTGTAAATAAAAATGTGTTAATTAAGGTTAAATAAATAAAATAAAAACACGCTATACACACTTGTATAGATTTAGTGTGGTGTATGTCCAGAGGACTGGATGGGGCAGATATGGGGTCAGTTTGACTCCCCCTCAGCCCGCCACAGCTAGCCTGTGTGCCAGGTGCCGCTGTCGTGTTTTGTGACGGTTGTGGTGTCGTCGTCGTGGAGACGGGATGGTTGGGGATGGCCATTCCCCGAGCATCACTGGTCTCACATGGACAAGCTGCAGGTCTCATCTGTCTAAGAATGATACACACTTAGGACTGACATAGCTAGGGTGTTAGTTATGTGGGTACTGTGAGTTGAATATGTGCCCACATATCTATATTATATACCTAGTTTGAGAAGACCTGCCCTGTCAAGAGAAGAGGATGTGAAAGCCTGCGGCTTGTCCTTATCTTCTTGCTTTACTTGTGTTTCTAGAGACGAGATTTCTAGTTTGACAACTAACTAAACTAAGAATCTTCTTGTGTTTCTTTCTTTCCTGTATTTCTCTCGCCTCTTGTTATTTCTGTCTATCCCTCTCTCTATGCTGCCCCCCTACACTACGTACCCCCTCAGAACGGGGTTGTTCACCCCTGACCTGGCCTTCGAGGCCATAGTCAAAAAGCAGATCCTCAAACTGAAAGAGCCCAGCCTGAAATGTGTGGATCTGGTGGTGTCCGAGCTGACCGCGCTCGTCATGAAGTGTTCCGTCAAGGTAACCAAGAGCAGCCTCGCCCCTCACAGGAAAGAGGGGGGAAGAGAAAGAAGAGAGAGAGAGAGTGTTCTGGAGCGTATCCTCTCATCTGTGATTGAATGCCCGTCCCTGTTCCCCTCGCACCTCTCTTCCACCGCGCTCCAATCAGCAACCTATCCTAATCATCCCCCACGCCATCGCTCCTCAGTGCCTGGATTGTGTGTATCCCTCCCTCGCCACACACATCCTCTCCTTTTGTCCAAGCCACACGTGTCCAATCAAGCATTGACTTGCAAATCACGTCTGAATTTTAAGCAGCGTGTCTTAACTTCCTTTCAGCAGCCCCTCACCCGTGCCCTGTTTGATTTGAGCACATTAAGACTGATTCTCCATCTGCCTCCTCCATCCCCATCTCCCCTCCTCCTCAAGACACAGACCTCTGTCTACCAGAACATCAGAGCCCATTAGAGGGGGCGTTGCCATAGCAACAGTGCTGCTCAACAACCATGCCATCTTGTGGATGGAGGGGGGAATTGCATTTCAAAGACCCACCACAGTCCATCCCTTTCACTGTCACTCTACCTCTGGTATTAGTTCAGCTGAAGAAAGGATTTTGCCCTTCACTCTGTCCTTCACCCTCTTCTTCATTCTCCTGATCTCTTCTTCACTAACATGAAATAATATCAGCAATCACCGTCAGCTTGGAATGATTGTTTACTGTCACAGGAAAACAATAGTGTCAACTGTAAGTTAATTAACTTTTTAAAATATTAATTTTTTAGGTTGAATGATCTAATTTCCTAAATGTTTCTATGTATTTTAGCCATTGATCCATTTAAAGGTTGACTCCAGTCAACTAGAGCTAATCATCATGACATCACTCCTCAAGGTGTCCATCGTGGTCATTCCCAGCTGAGGCTGAAAGCTCTGCCCTTATGCCATAGATCACAGACATCCTGTGTGCATGCCCATTTAAGGAGTGTGTGTGTGGTAGTTAATATGATTACTATATTCACTGCTGAATGCCTATGTCCTTCCCCTATCCTGCACACGGAGTGTAATAAACATTAAGAACACCTTCCTAATATTGAGTTTCACCCCATTTTGCCCTCAGAACAGCCTCAATTTGACATGGACTATAAGGTGTTGAAAGCGTTCCACAGGGATGCTGGCCCATGTTGACTCCAATGCTTCCCACAGTTGTGTCAAGTTGGCTGGATGTCCTTTGGGTGGTGGATCATTCTTGATACGTGATACGTTGAGCGTGAAAAACACAGCAGCGTTGCAGTTCTTGACACAAACCGGTGCGCCTGGCACCTATTACCATAACCTGTTCAAGGGCACTTAAATATTTTGTCTTGCCCATTCACCCTCTTCAAAATCCTTGAACCTGTTTCCTCTCCTCATCTACACTGATTGAAGTGGATTTAACAGGTGACTTCAATAAGGTTTCATAGCTTTCACCTGGTCAGTCTATGTCATGGAACGAGCAGGTGTTCTTAATGTTTTGTACACTCAGTTTGTGCTTCATCTCCTGACGGTTGTACATGTAAATGGAAGGTAGGTCTGCCTGGATAATCATGCCAGAGTGTTAGTGTATGCTAGTGATTCTCTTTATCTATATGGTCAGTGTTGCAGTTGTTTTGTATAACCTTGCAGCTGGGTTCTTACCCCCGGCTGAGAGAGGAGACCGAGAGGATCGTCACCACCTACGTCAGAGAGAGAGAGGGCAAGACCAAGGACCAGGTCAGTGCATTTAGGGCCTGTTTTTACGAGGAGTCTCTGGGTAGGAGTGCTGATGTAGGATCAGTTCAGCCTTTTAGATCATAATGAATTATATGATGTGGTCAGAGGGACCTGATCCTAGATCAGCACTCCTACTCTGAGATGCTTTTTTAATGCAGGACCTGACCACTGACAGAGAAACCCTCCCAACAGGAGATTTTTAAGAAATATTATAAATATTATTTAAGAAATATATTTCTCCATTTGAAATCGATTGTTTGTACTTGTCTTTTCTGTACTAGGACTGGCTTTGCCTGATTGTGATAAGTGGTTGTTGATGCGCGGATTGTAAATGACGTCTGTTCAACGACTAAGTGAATGTAAATGAACTCTATTGTCATAGTGAAGCTCTGTCTTCATTCTAGGTGATGCTGCTGATTGACATTGAGCTGTCCTACATCAACACCAACCACGAGGACTTCATAGGCTTCGCCAAGTATGAACCCCCACCACCCTAATACACCACACCCTGTACCCAAGCACCTCTTCCCCCTCTCTCTCCCTAATGCTCGTGCCTCAGCTCCCAGCTGAAGGTGTGGTTGTGGTGTAGTCCTGGGCACCAGACTAACTCACTACTGCCCAAAGCCAGATTTGTACTGTTTGCTGAACTGGGCATGGACTGAACTGAACTCTGCTGAACATGGATCGGGTAGAGTCCCATAAGCTTGTGTGCCTGACTGCCTGTGCTTGATAGTTATTCCTACAGTAAGTGCCATTCCCTATAGACTTGAAACAATCAATACCTCAATCGCGGTTTGGCCACTTTATCACAACCCCCCCCCCTCACAAACACTCACAGAGACCACTGTTGTTATAAACCACAATTACCACTTCTTTTGTGAGTTACAGCCCCTTGTTAGGATCAATATCTGTGGATCCTTGATCTACATGCTATAAACCAGCTGTGACTCGGTCAGTCTGATTGATCCACCATGAAGGCAGATCAATGAACGTGGTTAGAACACCGTAGAATACGCTCTAGGGGAGGGGAGGCTAGGGGTCAGACAAGGTCGATCTAGCTCTGCTAACCGTCACGGTTAGTTCTGCCTCTAATGAGCTGAATCAAGCATGCTAGGTTGTGCACCCTCCCTTTCTTACCCTGTCTCTCTGGAGCTGTTTTTTTTTTTTTTTTCAAGGACCCTTATTTGTTGTGTGCTTAGGGATTGAACTGAGTGAGTTTGAGTGGAGTTTTTATCTGTTGACTGCGTTGGTTATTACCAATAACATGGTGTTTTGGAATCCTGAGTTCCTGCATCTTGCTGATAGGTCAGCCCTAGACACTCATACTGGATGTCCTGCCAGAGCTTGACATGCGTTGACCTCTGCCCTCTACACTGTCTCCAGTGTAGCAATAGGATGCACAGCATGTAGCTAGCTGAGTTGAAAGTCTCTTCCATAGAAATATAATGACTTCTGTTTCTATGGTCTCTTCCCTCTGCCTGAGGTATGCATCTGATTACGTAACATAGCATTGCCCCTTGCGGGTCTGAATGCCGTGCGGGTTCCTTTCCAATCATCCGCATGGAGAATGGGTTGATGGATTGCTGAGAAGTGTTGTCAGGTAGGTAGGGGTGGTAACGTGTCTCTCGTGGCGTCACTTTCAGTCTTGACTTCAGAAGGCACGATGATGGTAGCCCACCAGGGTACGGCAACAACAGGTGGGCTATCACAAATCGGGTGTCCCTCTTCCTCTCCGCCCGTTCCCCCAGACCCCACTCCCACTGTTCCATGACTATGTTTGATAACTTGAATTGTAGGACAGGTTTGATAGCTGTTAAACGATTTGATTGATCAATACACATTATTACCCAAACATTGTTGATGCTGATTGTGGTTTTGAATGTGTTTTTTTCTGTCTGAACCTGTCCTTTTCTAACAGTGCCCAGCAGAGAAATACACACCAGAACAAGAAGAGGGCCATTCCAAACCAGGTACACTTTGTCCCTCCTCCTCCCACCCTCTTACTTACCCAGCCCTCCCAATCTGATCAACCCCAGATTAAGCTGCCCCAGACTGACACTTCCCCCTCTATCATGTTTACATGTTGTAACATACCTGACCTCTGACCCTATGCTACCAATTAATAGACTCAACTACTAGTAACCTAACCTGACACTTACAACCTCACAGCACTTATTTACTTAAGCATAAGTAGCTTCAAGATAACTCCTGCAAATCATGGCCAAATACCATCCTGTCTTTAAGTCCGATGTTAATTTTCCTCCTTGGCCACTGTGTTATAAACCTGGCACCTCTCTTCCTGTGTCATCCAAACAGTTGTAAACGTGTTTTGAAGTCTTTATTGATGTGATATCTAAATACCTGAAATCATGTGACTATGTTATGTCAGCTTCAATGTCATCAACACTTATGGAGTGCACTTCTCAGTTTCCTGGAAACCTAGTAAGGGTACATATTTTCTAGGATATACATTGCATCCTATAGAAATACCTTTTAACACTGTATTTCAGCGAGGGGAGAGTTGCCCTAGACTAGAGTCATTCAAGCCCTCCCTGCTTCCCTGCATAGGAAATGAACAGCTATATTTCTACTACAACTATCACTACTTTATCACTATTTGCACGGCACTGCAACACAACCAAGGCCTGATACCCAACAGCAAAGCAACAATCATAGAATTGTTTTATGTTTTCAACTAACCCAAGCACTTTTTGTATTGTAATTCAGAATGTTCATGGGACCCAGCTTCGCTCAATGAAGCAACCAATATCAAATAACCGATGTGTGGTACTTGAAGGAAATCTAATCGCATGTAACTCTTGTTCTCTTGCTCCCTCCCTCTCTATCTCTCGCTGTCTCCATCTTTTCTCTCCTTCCATCTTTCGTTCTTTCTATCCCTCAACCTCTCTCTCCATCTTTCCGGTTGTCTCATGGATTCCTTCCATTTCTGTCTCTCACCTTCAAACCTTTCATTCTACCATTTCAAACGTTTCCTGCCCCCACCCCACACACACACTCCTCCCCTTACCCATTTTGCCACTCTCCCTCCCTCCCTGGCTTGCTTGCTTCCCCCTTTTTCCCTGGTCTATGATTTATCCTGCCATCTTTTGCCCTAACCACTCCCCAACCCCCCTCCCATCCCTGCAGGGTGAGATTCTGGTAAGTACCCCACAGATCCAAGCCACACCCTGTTAGGAGTCAGCAGGGGTCACCAGAGCAGGAGAACTGAGGCCAGACATCTGACACTTAGGAAAGAATGGGAGGTTATGGGAATTGGTGTTATGACATCTTCTTCCAGGTTACTCCTGTGTACAGAACTCCTCTTCAAAACAATGAGCTGTTTTTTCTCGTCATATCTTCCCTACTCCACAGGGACTGAGAGAGGGCGAGCAGGAGAAGGTAGTAGTCTCAAAGTCTCAAGACTTATGGCAAACCAGAGAATCAATTAGAGTCGTATCGTAGAGATGTAATTCTCGTCGGCTTTACCCCTTACCCGTAATCGGTAACGGCTTTCTCAATAACATCTGGGTTATGCTCAATAATTATTGGTTTCACTTAACAAGACAGCAATTGTCTTTAATTGGACAAGTAGATAGAATATTACTAACATTTACTCTTTACTCTCAAACCTGTTGAAACCAGTTCTGTCCAAGCACAGGCAGAATTGTTGTATTTTTTTTGTCACGTTCTTGAACCACACTGAAGTGTAATGTTGTGATTCCCTGTGAAAGACTATGGAAGAGTTGGGAGGATGTGAGAGTGGCTGGTGTCAGTTCTCCTGCTTTTGGTCCTTACCCATGCTGCCCTGTCCAGGGGTTTAAGTAGTGACCGCCACAGTTTGCCTTGCTGTTGAAGGGTCCTGAACATTCCAGGAATGGGGGTAGGAGACATGAATCACCAACAATCATACACTAGATGTTCACATTTTCATCCTTTTGGGGTCATTGAAATCTCCTCTTGATGTTTTCTCTCTTAATAACTTATCGTGGCATATCAACTTTCCACAACTCAATATTCCAATCATCACTATAACAATATGTTAGTAGCACACGTGACTGTCATTCCAATCAGGGACCAGAGGGTGGCAGTAGATGGTAGAAGGGCATGGGGGGGCGTCATGATTCAATCAATGAATATAATTTACATAAAATAACTCTGATCAAATCTGATTTTGAAGTAATATAAATTGGGTTTAATAATGATTTGTAATGTGTTTATATCCATACATCTAATGAATCAATGTTTGATTTACCAGCTGGTAGAAGACCTAAAATAATGTGTTTACTTTTGACAGGAATTGAGGCAATGATGCCATCTAGTGGCATAACTTTTCTCAAGTGATAATAACCTGAACATGAGATGTAGCTGAAGATAGAACAGGCTAAATGTCTGTATTTTGTCATCACTGACCTATCCTGCATGTCAGGGCTTCTGTTTAGACAGTGAGGAAAGAAGTGTCATGGCATTAAAAGCATCTCACTATCCCTATTCTGTCACCTCACACTCCTCTTGTCTGTCTCTCACCTTCAACACTTACGACACTGACCACTGACTGCCAGCCAGGTTTAAAAATACATAAATAAAAGTTCTCATTAAAGAGGGGTGTAAGGCAATTCCTCGCCAAGGCAAACTGAGAATTTAGCTAACTCCTATGTTACTGCCTCTTCCCCTCTCATTTCTTTTGCTACTTTCCTACTAATTACCCCCTTCCCCATCATAACCCCCAATCAGTCTTTAAGACACAGGAGAGGGAGAGAGAGGTTGATGTTCTGTCTTATCGGCATAACTTGACAGCATCCTTGTCCAAGCTTGAGATCTGCCTCACCTGATGGGTCTTTGAAATGGCAGTAACAATGAGAGCATTACTCTAATACAGGGGTACTACAACCAGGGGTCAGCAGCCCCCTAGATATCTGACGAGGTACTGCAGGGGTCCCAAAAAAAGGGATTTTTATTTAAAGGTTTTTATGAATATCGCTAGCAACAGAATAAGCAAATGTTGAATTACATGCAGTAGAAAATAAGAGTATATTTCTGATGTCAACTTTATTTTTCAACTCCTAATATTGAACATATTACACTAATTAAAGATAATTACACTCACTGGTGTATCTGACATAGGCTTTGAAACAGCACCTGTGAATAGACTACCACTGTGGCAAGTGCTGCTGCAAAGCTTTGTTGACTTGGACATACATTTTTGTCCAGACATGGCTAACCTTTGTTTAACCAGCGCTAAACAGTTGTTCTTAGCGAAAATGTGTTTGGAGTTACCTTTTCTAGCAAATAGGCTGTTAGTTTACACTTCCTCTTCCAGTTATATGTGGGGAGGTCAAAACAATGAAAAACTATTTACCAAATCTATTCATTTTAAAATGTTATTACTTCTGCTTGACATTATCATTCACCTGATAAGACAAGTCGTGAAAACAATGTTTGCTAACTTAGGATGGGGTTCCCTGGGTTGTCGGTTTGCCTGCGAGGGCGTCCCTGGGCATAAAAAGGTTGAGGACCCCTGCTCTAATACAACTCGTCTACAGAAAGAACCTCTCAACCCTGCCTCATCTCTCTTCCCTCTCTCCCTTCCTTAAATCCTTTTATTTTTGTTCATCCCTCTCTCTCTACCCGTCCACTCCGTGAGCTGTGGCTCAGTCTACCCGTCTCCATTGTCTCTGCATATCGCTGTATTCCTCTCCCACAGTCTGACCCTCCTCCTCTTGCCTCTCCATCTCCCTATGTCCTGTTCCTTACATAGGTGTTTATCCTCCTACAGTGTCCTACGCTGGAGTGTATGTCTGACGACTCTGCCCAGTTAACCCACTAACCCTAGTCTGTTTTGGCTAACCGTGTATAGGCTAGCTTTTACTGACCCGCTCACTCTAACATACCACCGCCGACCCTTGATCCCTGACCCTGTGTGGGTCCCATTTGGTCTGGATGCCCCATATTAGTTAGTTTTGAGGTCATTAAGGTTTGTTTGAGGTTTCCTGTTTAAATCTCCACACCGTATGCTTACTGTATACATCAGGGATCATGTTCAGAAACATTGTTGGAATTGTAAATCTTTATACTCAGAATAGAAGAGTTAATTTAGAGTATGTAGAACATCTTAGTGCTTATATTGGTAAGACAGGATCAACCAAACTCACACTGAGTACCCAGGTAAGGTTTTTATTGGTCAGTTAAGTTAGTCATATCACAAGATCTCCAGGAGGTAAATCATGAGTACTTTAATGACTTGTTTTCCCTCCATCCTCCTGGTATACCTTGTCCCCCACCACCCCTCGCTCCCCTGTTCCCCCACCCCTATCTCTCCCCTAACAGGTCATCCGCAAAGGCTGGCTCACCATCAACATCAGCATCATGAAGGGAGGCTCCAAGGAGTACTGGTTCGTCCTGACCGCAGAGTCACTATCCTGGTACAAGGATGAGGAGGTGAGTGTCTAACGCTGGGATAAGTACAACACAAAATAGTACAATACAAACTGGCAGAAAGATTCTGCTACTACTCCATGGGCTGATATATGATCTGCATTGCATGCTCCCTCCTCCCTCTCATTGTCATGGTGGAGAATCAGACCCGGCCAGAGCCTCTCACCAGAGCCCCTGCTGGCTGGTGTTTAGATATGTCCTGTGTGTGTGTCCCGGCCCAGCCTAACCAATGTGCAGACTACTGTTCAGCTTCAGCCTGATGAACAGGTAGTCTGAACACTGGGCAGGCGGGGGGGTGAGGAGGGGGGAAGGTCCGCGGGGTCGCTCCGGCTGCAGGTCACTGCCCTAGAGACAGGACAGAGGTGGTGGGGGGGGGGGGCGATGGAGGGAGAGTAAACATTCCTCTGATAAAGAAAGCAACCAAACTCAGACTGAGGTCCAAATAAATATATAACTGTATTGACTAATTTAGTATGTTGATGTAATGGAGAGATGTTGAGCTTTACAACTTTGTTTGATCATCTTAAAGTTCCAACAGCCATTACTGTATTTACTTTGTGCACATGAACAAAACAGCGTTTTGTGTTTTTCCCACTCTGTGACCACACTACTCTCTACAGTCAGATTTACAATGCTCTGTAGGCCATTTCAAAGGCTGGAAAATATATGGAAAAGGCATGTCGATGATACTTTATGATGTTTTACTGGAACAAAGTTGAAATAATATTAAAGAAGTAAACCAGAAGCACTAGGGATCATCCTAGGCAAGTTAAACATTTACAGACGGATGCATTGGGAAATCTAGTCTGACTGTTAAACTTACCATTAGTTCGGTCAGAGCAGCCCAGGCCTTGGCGAAGATGTCCCCTCTCTCAGCGAAACACAGAGCTTCAAAAGATACCGCTGACCAGAGCTGAAGACAAACCTTTAACCTGTCACTCTGACTACGCCTCAAAACAACTAGTACCGTTCAGTTTTGACCAGTCCTCTGTGGCGGAAAGAGCGAGAGAAAGAGAAGGAGGAGAAGGAGCGAGGGAGGATGGTGGAAGCAAACTGACGTGGCAGGCGGGTTGAAATGTTCCAGCAGGGATCTGCCTTTGGAATTTGCAGGAAATCGTACTGGGTTACTGGGGGCGGTTTTGGGGGGGGGGGGGGTGTGTGTGTGTATGTTTGTCTTGGTTTGTGGTTGTATGCCACTTTCATGCGTCTGTGTTTACGTGTTTGCATTTGCACAAGCACATGGGTGTTTGTATGTTTTCATGTGTGTGGTTATATGTGTGTGTGTGTGTGTGTGTGTGAGAGAGAGACTAGGACATTGGCTTAGAGTGATGTAACTGTTGGGACTGAGCGCTCTCTGTTAGTGCAGACAAACGCTTCCAGATGCTTCTCCTCAACAGTGCAAAGCTGGCATCCCTCCCCCCATCTCTCTCTCTCTCTCTCTCTCCCCCATGCTCCTCCTCTCTCCCTCTCTTCTCACCAGCCTGGTGGTCTGGGTCTTATACAGAGGAAATGCATTCCTCTCTCTCTGCTCATTGGTGGAGAAGCCTAGTGTTGTATTCCACTGTTTTTCAAAGTTACCCATGAAGCAGTTTCTTCATGGCTGTCTTCATGGCTTCCTCTTATTTGTGTACTTTAGTGTTTTTAATGGCTTCAAGGATTTGTTACTCAATATGTTTTTGCTATGAGTTCAGATCCCCCGTCCCCCCCTCTCTCTGTGTTTTAGGAGAAAGAGAAGAAGTACATGCTTCCCCTAGATAACCTCAAGCTGAGGGACGTGGAGAAAGGCTTCATGTCCACCAAACACGTATTTGGCGTCTTCAACACTGAATCCAGGTCAGGGAAATGGATGTGTTGTGTATGTGTATCCTGTTCCATACAAGTCTGTCATTTCAATTCAGTGAATCAGGAAGTGAACTGACATTTAAATGTTACAAAATTCTCATCAAGAAGCATGGAGGGAAATTTACTTAGGGAATTGACTGAAATGAAATAGAATTTACACCCACCCTGATTGTGTTTTGCCATCCATCAAGCAGGAATGTGTATAAGGACCTGCGTCAGATTGAGCTGGCCTGTGACACCCAGGAGGACGTGGACAGTTGGAAAGCCTCTTTCCTGAGGGCTGGGGTCTACCCTGAGAAGGACCAGGTACTGAACCCAAACTCACTCAAATAGTCTTTGGGTCGCTTTCCCGAACATAGATGAAGACTAGTCCTGGACAGACTTGAGGACATGCTCAACAGACTTGAGGACATGCTCAACAGACTTGAGGACATGCTCAACAGACTTGAGGACATGCTCAACAGAGATTCTCCATTGAAAGGGTTTTGTCGTCCAGGACTAGGCTTCATCTGTGTCTGGTAAACCGACCCTTGAAGTTTGAATGTTAGCCGAAGCAGAGGTCAAACGAACGGATGCGTTGTGGTGACAGCCTTTGTCAGTATTTGATGAACACTAGGCATGCACCTATACTTCTTGATGACGTCACTGATGATTGTCCTACTGCTTGTTTCTTCTCATGCACGCCAATTCATGGGAATCTCAAGGGAGATTATGAGGTACTAATATCAGAGCGATTGGATGTATGATTCACAATGGCATACATCTACCGCAAAGGTATCCCAATGGCATGCAGTAGTATTAGCTATCGTGTATTGACCTCAAACACTCAGAGAACAGGTACGTGTGTGGACAGGTACCTGTTTGGACCGGTCACGTGTCCTCACTCAGAAGTAACGTCTCTCTCTGTGTTCCTCAGGTGGACACTGAGGATACAGCCCCGTCAGAAACCTTCTCCATGGACCCCCAGCTGGAGAGGCAGGTGGAGACCATCCGTAACCTGGTGGACTCCTACATCGGCATCGTCAACAAGTCCATCAGGGACCTCATGCCCAAGACCATCATGCACCTCATGATCAACAGCGTGAGTGAAAAAAGCCTAGAGACAGTCTATACTGAGCAGGCTCTGTCTTATAGCAAGGGATTCCATCACACAGCTTCGTGTACCTTTGTGTTGTGTTTCCACAAGCGCCGGGGTGTTTGTGTTTTCTAGCATCACTGAAGATCGACTATTCAGTGACTCCATCTTTCCATGCAGACTAGTATGATGTGAGTAGTGAAAGGAGTAGGACACCTCTGTTTCTCTGCAGTCCATGGTCTTCCTCTCCTCCCCAGGCTAAGGACTTCATCCACTCAGAGCTGCTGGCCTACCTGTACTCGTCAGGTGACCAAAACAGCCTGATGGAGGAGTCAGCTGACCAGGCGCAGCGCCGCGACGAGATGCTCCGCATGTACCACGCCCTCAAGGAGGCACTGCACATCATCGGTGACATCACCACCACCACCGTGACGGTCCCCGTGCCACCGCCCGTCAACGACAGCTGGATGCAGGAAGCCAGGTGAGAGTGTGTGTGTACACATTCACACATACAAAAGGGATTTGTTGACTTTGACATTAATGTGGATTGAGTGAATGTACCTTAAATTCTCTCATTCATTAAATGGAAGATGTTTTGCTTCATCCATTGTCACATGTGGGAACTAAAGGGGGTCATGTGGGAACTAAAGGGGGTCATGTGTAAGAGACTATACAGTCGACCAAAGCTTATTATCGTTGTGCAGTGTTTGTATAATGTATATTTCATTGTCTGTCTGTTCTTTTTCCATTCCCCACACCTCTTTCTCTCTGTTCTCGTCTCCTTCCAGTCCTACCCCCCAGCGCCGCCCCCCGGCCGCAGCAGCCCCTCCCCCAAGCCGTCCTCCTGCAGTGAGTGGCCCAAGGCCGGGACCACCCCTCAACCCCTCCCCAGCGTTTGGGGGGCCCCCCATCCCTTCTCGCCCGGGCCCGGCGCCCATTAACGCCTTTGGCAGCAACAACCATCAGGACCCTTTCAGTGCCCCCCCACTGATCCCCTCTCGGCCCGCTCGCATCCCCCCTGGCGTGCCCAGGTAAGACCACCTCTCAGGAGGGAGCAGTTCCTACCTACCTACCTATATCCTCACACAGGAATAATGTCTCCTCATCAACACTATATTAACCTGTGTAACCCTCTTAATTCATTGTTGAATTGCCAGGTTATCACTGTAACTGCAGCACCTGGCTCTGACTGACTGTTGACGTCAATAGATGGATTTAAGTTTCCTCCCAGTCCCACCTTTCACATTACTACTTTAACCTTTTCTTTACATACTTCTCTTCCTTTCTCTTTCCTCTATCGTGGTTATCTTCTCGGTTTCATAAACCCCATCTCTTAACTCCTCTCTCTTTTGTGCTCAACTCTCTTTCTCTGTTTCTTCTTCTGTTCTCCCTATCTCTCTCATTGGGAGTGTTTCTCTCCATTCATGTCTCACAATCTCTCTTCTGTTCTCCCGTCTCTCTGTGGGAGTGTTTCTCTCCATTCACGTCTCACAATCTCTCTTCTGTTCTCCCTATCCTCTCAGTGGGAGTGTTTCTCTCCATTCACGTCTCACAATCTCTCATCTGTTCTCCCTATCTCTCTCAGTGGGAGTGTTTCTCTCCAGTCACGTCTCACAATCTCTCATCTGTTCTCCCTATCCTCTCAGTGGGAGTGTTTCTCTCCAGTCACGTCTCACAATCTCTCATCTGTTCTCTCTATCCTCTCAGTGGGAGTGTTTCTCTCCATTCACGTCTCTCAATCTCTCATCTGTTCTCCCTATCCTCTCAGTGGGAGTGTTTCTCTCCATTCACGTCTCACAATCTCTCATCTGTTCTCCCGATCTCTCTCAGTGGTAGTGTTTCTCTCCATTCACGTCTCACAATCTCTCATCTGTTCTCCTGCTCGCTCTGTCTGGGTTTGTTTCATTGCTCTCTCTCTCTCTCTCTCCCTGCAGCCGAAGACCCCCTGGCGCCCCTCACCGGCCCACCATAATCCGCCCTGCCGAGCCCTCCCTGCTAGACTAGACTACCCAGTAGAACCAGCCAGGCTCACCTGTGTGTGTGTGAGACTATGTGTGTACTGAGGCCAGAGGGGAGGGATAGAGAGCAGGGGAGGAGGGGGCCCCTATACAGTATCTATGCACATTGATATATTCTATTTCAACCAGACTTATCTAATGTAGTCGACTCAAACTGTTCTCTGATATAAGCTGCTAACCCTCCCTTAGTCTCCTACACATGTGGGCTCTCTGGTCTCCACATTCTAAAGAAGCAAAGGAACCATAACCACTTGACTCCTCAGAATCAGAAGAGATGTAATTACACTGTTTTGGATATCATACCATATGTATCAAAAGATTCATCAAGACTTAATCGCTCACCTTTGACCAGCAGGGTGCAGTCACGGCATCAGATGTGGATGGTTACATGGAAGTGACATGACCCTAAGCGACCTATTTTCTGTGGTAACAGAATCGTTAATTTCCTCTCTGAAAATGTGGACGACAGCATAGTCCACAACCTTTCTAAACGTAAAACGCTAGCTACCCTCCCTCCCTCCATCTTTAGACGTGTCCTCACCTCGTGCTCTACTACACCCGACACCTCTGTGTAATATACACAGACATCCTGTTCATTTTTTTTTGGTTTTTCTAATTTGATTTCATACTGGAAAATAGTTATTGTTATTACGACTACGGTGGTGTTGATTTTATTTGAGTGACTTGTCTGTTTTAATGCCCCCTCTATGTAGCTTTAAAACCAGTCTCAAATCACAGCAAAAGGAGGCATAAAAAGACAATTTAGCAGTGCAGGGCTACACATGAGGCTGAGAGCAGCCTTCTAAAATGGGCCTGTTATTGGAATGTCCTGCCACCGCTGAGAAAATGTCATCTAGATTGACCACTTGAAGCACTTCTGTGTACATCCATACATCCAGTGGTAGTGTTGAGGTTGTCATTAATTTAAGACTATGCACAATAAACAGAGAGAGAGTTGTCAGCACTTTGAGATGATTTCTCCACACATCTTTTAAGTATAGAGTTATCCCAGCACCTTAAGTCAATCTCACTGAGGCCTTAGCCAACCTTCATTCAAAGTCCCATTCAGGACAAGGACCGGTAAAGGGGAGAGTACAGTAGGTTCTCCTGGAGGAGGGTGAGAAGGTGGGGAGGCGGGAAAGGGAAGGGGGAGCTATGTGGTTAGAGCTGGAGAGACGGCGGTTTAGGACCGACACTTCTTCCTGTCACAATTCAATGGTCATTTGTCTTTATGGACGAGAGATCCTCCCGGTGTCTTGGAAACACCGTTGTACATAGCTGATGGACAGTCTCAGTACAGACACACAGAGATGGTGATGTCTCCAGTTTTAAAAGGAATGGATGGAGAATGATGTTTAATGGTGTTCATTGAAAACCAAACATTTTAATGTGTAGTAATCGTTATACTAATTGAAGCACTAACACACAGCCGTTATATTGACTTCGCTTGGGATGTAGGGAAATGTTGAGATTTAATCTCCAGATCGCATTAATTCATTATTTATAACCCTGGGCATTTGTCATGTATCGTTTTGATAGAAATGATGTCAGCTGTATACTGCACCTTCAGCCTACTACTACTCCTCCGGAAGGGAGACTGAATGTCTTTCTGGTAGCGACTTCCACTACAGGGTTCTAGTTGGAATAACTGTTGCCACTGGGAGGGTTTAAATAGGAGTGAAGAGTGTCTCTTCACAGATGGGATTTTCTACCGATGAATATCATTTGATTCTTCTGATGGTAATTTGATCATACTGGGGGAATTTTGGAGGTGGGATGGGGGGGGGTTGGAGGGTGAGTGACAAATGGACTATGTTGATGTTTTGATTTGGTGATTAAATATTGAGGGCGAGCAGGGGGCGGGAGTTCAACTTTTGTTGCTTTTTCTGGTGTACATATACATCCTGCCTGGAGAACCTGTCCAAACTATATAGAGCTCAGTCCAATACCTTGTACACAGATTGTGGTACAGGTCGAGGGTGAATTTGGTAGGAACTGTCTAAAACCATATTTTCTGGGCAGAATGTGCTTTTCTTCCCATACATTTCCCATCAGGTCTGTCTACAGTGACCGTGCTGCTAGTGGGTGTCTGACTCTGATCTCAGCTAACTCCAACTAAAGCCTCTGGGAAATGGAGTCTATCCATGCTCCAAAAGGTTTCAATATCTTGACCAAGTATTGAACCCCTACTAGGAAGAGATTTGGCCTTACATTTATGCTGTCACTCTCTGATGTTGAAGAGTCTTAAGGGAATCGAAAACGTCCCCTCCTTATGAAAGTGTCCCTGTCACCTGACGGTACCGGTCACTGTAGCCTGTCCCCCTACACCCCATCTCCTGATCTGTAAAGTGTAAGATGTTGGTGACGACCTTTTCTCCATAATGGATGCCCCCCCCCACACTCTCCATGCTCTGTATCTTTCATCTTGTGGGTGGGGGGAACTGACCTGCGTCAATCTTTCTTTAGTTTTTGCAAAGCCTTGTCAAGTGCCTCTAGTAATTTCCTGGATTTGAATAAACAAATGAACCCATTTGGAACATGAGCGCTAAATAAAGAGGTGTTGTGTACAATAAAGAGACTGGTGGTTGGTGTCTCCTTGTGTCTTGTGTGGTCCCCCCTCTCTCTCCTCTCTCATTGGTTGTCCTCATGGTTCTCTCTCCTGGTTTGCCTTCCTCTCTTCTTCCCCCTCCTTCACTGTGGATGTTGCTATGGTGTTTCTGTGCCAACGGGCTGCTTTCCTTTTGACTTGAGTTAAAAGTGGAAGGAAAGTTGTGAAGGACAGGAATTCCTGGAATAATAACTTATTCATTCTTCTTTTTTCTTCCTTCCTGATGTTTCTCTGAATACAAGGTGCACATACTCTACTATACAACTCAATACTCTGCTGTAGTGTTAGTAATAATAGTGGTGGTGGGTTGTAGAAGGCCTTTGGTGTACAAGTATGCTGTTTTTCATTTAAATGTTCAAGTTTATGGTCTAATCAATTTGATTTGTCTCTTGCTGCACATAATAGATCACATTGCCTGTAGAAAACAGGCAGCTATGGTAATAGGAATCATCAGCTAAAGAAAGCAGGAAGATGTAAAAAATGTGATGGACACAAACACAATTTCAGGAAGTAAATGTTCATAAGTCTTCCTTTACAAAAAAGGTCTGTTAGACCCCTCACAATCACCAAACTGTATTACGCATCAAAAATACTTGAATGGGAGAGAGTTATTAATGTTGGTCTGTCGTTATGATTGTCCCTGAACAGGCGGCCTGCTCCTGCTCGTCGTAACCAGTGGTGACCTTGCCCCAAAGCAGGATAGGATTGGGGTGCACTGTCCACAAACCAGCAAGAGAACCAGACCTGTGAAGAATCATAAACCTTGAACACCTTAACCTTAAATATTCTCCAAAGAATAGGTTTCGGAGCTGATTAAACTCTAAAAGCCATAACTTAGTTTATAACATGAAATACAAGAGTTTTTCAATGGCAACTGTCAAACGTACTCGTTTTACAATAACTGACGGCATTTCAGGAAAATCAGCCTCCTTTTTAAAAAAAAATAATCCTAAAGTGAAATGCGATCTCATTGCATAAGCTGCAATAAAATACGGAGAGAACTGTCACGTGGTAAAGAAGACAACTTTACCCTCACTCACTATCTCATTAAAACTGTTAAAGGCCCAGTGCAGTCAAAAGTGTAATATTTATATGCTTTATATATTGTTCCACACTATGAGGTTGAAATAATACTGTAACAATTATAATAATGCACTTTTAAGTGTAAGGGCGGTTTGAAAAAACACCTGAAATATCAGCCTGTTTTGGTGGGGTGGAGTTTTAGCCTGCCTGTTGTCATCACCAGGCTGTATATTAGTTCATCCACCAGTAAGAAAGAGACTTCCAAACCTTTCTGCCAATAACAGCTAGTTATCAGTTTCCCCTCCCCGCTCAGACCACTCCCAGTTTCCCCTCCCCGCTCAGACCACACCCAGTTTCCCCTTCCCGCTCAGACCACTCCCAGTTTCCCCTCCCCGCTCAGACCACTCCCAGTTTCCCCTCCCCGCTCAGACCACTCCCAGTTTCCCATCCCCGCTCAGACCACTCCCAGTTTTCCCCTCCCAGCTCTGACCACTCCCAGACAGTCCTAGCAACATTCTTGGTTGACAAATTGCTCTTTGCTAAGAAGCTGCTTTTGTTTTATTTAAAATTTTTTCAACTGAAAACAATCACAGTAAGGTACTTAATTGTTACCCAGAAATTATTTGATGTTGAGATAAAAACAGCTGCATTGGGCCTTTAATAGCTAGCACCTACCCAGACTGTTCTATAAGTGTGGGGGATGTATTCTGAAATCTCCATCCCCTCCAGTGGTTTTAGCGAGCTGTAGCCTGGCTGAATTCTGACACCACTCTCAGTACGGGTTCAACTTCTGTTCCCTATTTCCATACTAAACAAACATTGAGAAAATGAAATGATTTTTGTACTGATAAAATTGTTTGATTGCTCATGTGCCAAATTCGTAATGAAATCCAGTGATTGTTTGTGTTAGCTATCTCCTGGGGCATAACCTCTCCTCTTGGTTTTATGTACAGTGCAGTTTTAAAATATGGGCATTTCTCAACAGATCAGTGTCTGAATGACTATTGAACACGTTTGTAGAACACTCCTATAAAAATGATTGAAGTGTAGAAGTTTGGTTTATTTAGATGATTGTAAATTGTGTTGTAGGTGGAACTGTAGATTATTTGAGATCTCACTCATACTGCATTGTGTTCGATGCTACAGTTAATCATTTGACGTGTCAGTTGGGGAACACCACATGGGAGGATGACAGCCCTTAATATTATATGGTAGTGTATTGGGAGGGCCCCAAAAACCAAACGGTAAAGTGACTATTTGAAGGGATGAGGTGAAGGATGTTAGGAACAGCTCAATTAATCAGGTAGTGCTGGGTCCTCCACTGCTGAGTGAGCACAGAAGCATACAAAGCTTTTAACAGCGAGGGTCATGTCATGTTCAGAAGAGAGCTTCAAACCATGCATGTTCCAGTGGATGCCTTGCACAAGGGTCAGACGGTAGAGCATTGTGCTTGCAACACCAAGGGTCGTAGGTTCGAATCCTGCTGGGGCCACTCATACGTGAAATGTATGCACGAATGACTGTAAATCACTTTGAATAAAGGCCTCTTCTATATGGCATATGCTGTATGTTATCTTTATACTGTAGTAAGGATAGTATGGATAGTATGGATAGTAGGATAGTTGTATGAAGAAGGGCATATACCGGTAATGTGATTATAATGTAGTACAGTGTCAATAATAGATCCAACTGATGTCAACTGCAGAACTTTGCGATATGCCTTTAATCCAGTGCTGTTTTGTGGTAGCCAATAAGATTGCCTTATTTTCTTTCGCTGCACACTTTTGAGACTCAAATTGTACCTATAATTGAAAGGAATGGATCATTGAGATTTTATGGTTTTATAAATACAATCATTTTTTCAAATGAATGATTGGATCTTGTTTTGTGGTGTTGGAGGTGTATAAAACAACTATGCTTGTGGTTGACTTTGCAACATTCTCCTGGCAGGGATAATTTTTTGAATGTCTCAACTCTTTGGCTTCGTCTCACCAGATCTCTGGCAAACACTATACGTTTCAATAAAAATGTAATATCTGTAATTCAATAAAACCATCCCATGAGGACAGCCATTGATGCATGTAAGACTTATTTCTCTTGCCTCATAATTAACAGACTGATAACCACTGCAGCTTTTAATGTAAGCTTGCGGGACCAGTGGCTTTGCAAGGCTACTCTTTCTCCAGAATTCATTTATTTCAGAGTAGAATATTTTTTGTGTGTGTGTTTAATTTTCTGTAGTTGTGTTATAACCATGTCATTAAATCAATTATATTTGTAATGTCACTCTTAAGATCCCATGTTAAAAACATACTACCACATGATCTGCTATTGCTTTGGTTTCTTGTTTGATAGATTGACACTAAATTGTCAAAACATCATTATACAGTGTTTATGACTCACATACAAACATGCACTTTTCTGCCACTCAAAAGCTGAATCAAACTCATCACACACAAACATCACTAAATCCTTACTAACAGTCCCTCATTTACCAAACATCACTGTTGTCAATAGTCTCTCTTCTTCAATCTCTGAAACCATTACTTTACAGTAGGGTCCTGTTAGTCTGGGAAGAGCGTGGGGGTAGTGGAAGATACCACTGGGAAGAGTGTGGGGGTGGAGGAAGATACCACTGGGAAGGGTGTGGGGGTGGTGGAAGATACCACTGGGAAGGGTGTGGGGGTGGTGGAAGATATCACTGGGCATGATGTGGGGGTGGTGGAACATACCACTGGGAAGGGTGTGGGGTGGTGGAAGATAACACTGGGAAGAGCGTTGGGGTGGTGGAAGATACCACTGGGAAGAGTGTGGGGGTGGAGGAAGATACCACTGGGAAGGGTGTGGGGGTGGTGGAAGATACCACTGGGCATGATGTGGGGTTGGTGGAACATACCACTGGGAAGGGTGTGGGGGTGGTGGAAGATACCACTGGGAAGGGTGTGGGGGTGGTGGAAGATACTACTGGACACTAGGGTTTGCAGACCCTCTTGTCGTCGAAGAGGCGTCGGAGGGTGTAGACCTGTGTGACGGCCACGGTCAGGATGACCAGGAGGCTCATGGAGGACCAGAACGAGACCCTCCACAGATTGTCCTCCAGTAGATAGCGGTCCCGGGCCTCGAAGGTCCTCAGCATGGTCTGAAGCTGCCGGCTCCGCTCCAGGTGCCTGTGCACTGAGTCCATGGTCTCCTACAGGGAGAGGCAGGGAGAGAGACAGTGGGTAAGGTGGGAGAGGATAAGAGAGAACACAGGAATGTATTGAACATTGACAGTGGGAAAGAGAGGAAAAACGTGAAACAGGAGAGACGAACAGGATGAAAAGACAAAATAAAGACACCAGTCCCAGTGGCTGAACGTTTGGGTGTTCCTCCTGTCCTTCTCACCCTGATGTCTTCCAATTTGTACTCCACCATACTCTCTGGCTCGGCCATGTCAGCCCACTCTTCATCGCCCCAGGTGTCCCCAGGCTGGCCCTCTACAATCACCTCGAAGAACACCATCTTCTCAGAAAGCTTACTGAAGCTGTTGTCAAAACACAGCCGGTAGTCTCCATCCTCTGTAGGCTCCACCCTGGGAGACAGACCAATGAGGAAGAACAACATGATGACAGAGAGGGTCAGAGCAAGTCAGACAGTGTTCAGACTGTCATATAGAATAGTGTAGAACTTTACTGTCTGTAAGCCAGAGGATGGAAAGGTGTCTTTTGCGTCACCTTACAAAAACTTTGAATCAAACACCATCGAGCATGGTGAGACCTTCATACCACTCCAGAGAAGTTAGAGGAGGTCAGGGTTGTGTTAGTAGGTTCTGCCCACTCACGTGTGGATGCCGTCAGATGTCCTGAACTCAGAGGCCAGCTTGTATCCGCTGGGGGAGATCAGGGTGAAGCCCACATCCAGGCCTGCACCTGCAATCACCTGGAACAGGAGGGAATGGATGAAATTATATTATAATCTAACTCAAAGTGTTCCTATGAAAATATCCAGTGTTACAGACAGACACTATAGACAGACTGAAATCCACCATGTCTACACACACACGTCTTCACTTCCATACATACTGTAGACACATGAACACTGTGGTGGTGGTATAGTCAGTGTTGTAGTGGTGCCTGGAGAAGTGATGTTACACTAATTTTGCCCATTTCCAGAATGACGACGGAAAAGTGCCCTGTGTAAAAAAATTGAATGACAAACAGTGACATACACTCTGAACGGCCTAAAATGATAAATCCCATAATGGTCTTTCACAGTCAGGCTAAACCAAGCTGTACCGTGCAAATAAGTTAACAGGCTTACTATTGAAACAGATAAATTAGGCTGTCAACTGAGTCAGAAATTCAGTCAGGTTTTAAAAAAATGTTTGGCTTTCAAAGTCACACTTAACAGAAAAACTGGTCTGGGATAACTCAACAAAAAAACGTTTTTGAGTATAGTTACCTTTCAATTCAAGTGCACAAGCACCCAGCACTGTTGTTTGGTTAGCTGTGTTTCTGTAGCACATGATATGGAGTTTGCAAAACAAATTACCACTGAATTGATGCAGGTAATCATGATATCATTCTGCCGGGTAAGCATAGACTACTTTGTAGCTAGTTAACATTTCATTGATAAGGATTTTGGGAAAGCCTCTATGCATTGTTACATTTTTCCTGATCCTTAACTGTTTGAAACCGGGATATTTTACTTCATATGAGTCATGTCTTACTTTGCTTCAAAGTAGCCTAAAGCCAAAAATCCCACCATCGAAACGTAGAGGCAATTCCTTTAGAAAGACTTCCTCATATGCGTTCTCCTGTTCTATTGGTTTTCTATACATCTTCTGTCATTGTCTAGCAGCCAAAGGCATTATCCTAGTCATATTAGCAACCCATGATAGCTGTTACATCTTTAGATCTCCCTTCTTTCTAAATTTCTAACAGATGTTTCCATCTCTGTCCATGAAATCGCTTTTTAGAACAGTGTTGTCATTCAAATGTCATTTTGGAACATTTGTGCATAGGTCTACCTCATAATAGTTTATCAACATTTTAAGCTATAAATTCTGATCTGTTCCATCAGCCTTATTAACTGATATGGCATATACCTCCACTACACTACTTTGATATGCATTGTGGGGATTAAGAAGTGAGTATACGCAATGCCAAATGAAAAATAAGTGGGTATACAGTGTATACCTGCATATACCTTCCACTACAACAATGGATATAGTATTTGTTCCAAGTCTTTGCACAGCTCATGGTTCATCCGGTCATTAGCAGTCTCAGATTGCCATATTCAAACTCTACAACACAGTAGATATGAGTTAAAATAGATCCACCAGGTCAGGATCAACTGACAGTAACTTCAGCTAAAGCTACAATCCAACAGCAAGGAGAGGCTAGCCAGTATACCCACTCCCCAGCACCTGTCTGTTCATGTCAAAGGAACACCCACTCCCCAGCACCTGTCTGTTCATGTCAAAGGAACACCCACTCCCCAGCACCTGTCAGTTCATGTCAAAGGAACACCCACTCCCCAGCACCTGTCTGTTCATGTCAAAGGAACACCCACTCCCCAGCACCTGTCTGTTCATGTCAAAGGAACACCCACTCCCCAGCACCTGTCTGTTCATGTCAAAGGAACACCCACTCCCCAGCACCTGTCTGTTCATGTCAAAGGAACACCCACTCCCCAGCACCTGTCTGTTCATGTCAAAGGAACACCCACTCCCCAGCACCTGTCTGTTCATGTCAAAGGAACACCCACTCCCCAGCACCTGTCTGTTCATGTCAAAGTAACACCCACTCCCCAGCACCTGTCTGTTCATGTCAAAGGAACACCCACTCCCCAGCACCTGTCTGTTCATGTCAAAGGAACACCCACTCCCCAGCACCTGTCTGTTCATGTCAAAGTAACACCCACTCCCCAGCACGTCTGTTCATGTCAAAGGAACACCCACTCCCCAGCACCTGTCTGTTCATGTCAAAGGAACACCCACTCCCCAGCACCTGTCTGTTCATGTCAAAGGAACACCCACTCCCCAGCACCTGTCTGTTCATGTCAAAGGAACACCCACTCCCCAGCACCTGTCTGTTCATGTCAAAGGAACACCACTCTCAGGCAGCAGAAACATAAGGAGGGAAACAGCATGTTAGGCCATATAAACTAGGCCTTAGGCATGAGTCACTACCATTGCCAGTGTGGTGTCATTGACTTGGTTGAGAGAGGGTAACAGACGGACAGACAGACAGGCAGAGACAACCAGGCAGACAGACACACACCACAGACTGCTGTATAAAACGTCCCAATCCCCACAGTCCTTCAGCTTGCTCTCTCAAGCTGTCATCTCTCTCAGCCCTGTGCGTCTCAGCTGTTGCTGTGTGGATACCACAGTAAGCCTGCCAGGCTCCACACAGACCACACACACACAAACACAAACACACACACACACACACACACACACACACACACACACACACACACACACACACACACACACACACACACACACACACACACACACACACACACACACACACAGTCCACAGAAATGTGTCACGGCTTGGCGGGTTGGGTGGTGAGGAACATGACATCCTATCACAGTCATGTGTCTGCCAGAGGGCCTTGGTACAGTGTGAGGATTGGGAACAGGGTTTCCAGTATTTAGAGTAGGCATTGATACCGTAGCATGATGAGCATCACTTCAACTTTAATCTATGAAGAGCCTAACCTGTAGTGGTTTACACTTTTATACGAGTCAACTGACTAACTCTGCAACCGTGTCTTCTAAATGACTAAAATGCTATATATAAATTGTAACAAGGTCGGGCCAGGGATGGCGCAGCTTCATATTTAATATGCATTTTGCAGCAAAGCGCATGACTACTAACACAGCAAGTAGGCCTACACTTGGTGGTAAGCGCTCTCCTTCTCTTTACATGTCTAGAGGAGAAGAAGAAGCCACAGGCCTACTACAGCTACTATTGCTCAGAGGTTAGTTAGAGTATCTGGCCTTATGCTGACACAGTGGATCCCTTTGTAAACACTTCCCCTGCCTTGACCCTTCATGCCGATGCCAGCAGCTTGTCAAGCTGGCTTTGTCTTATAGACTCCACCTGTATGGAAGGAAGATGCCTTATCTTATTATTTGCATCTGAGCAAAGTCCTTTGGCTGTAACAATAAAGCATCCAGTAACTGACTGACTAATGCAACTTATAACGTTGTTATAATAGAGGCACGAAATTGCACCACACACACACACATAAAGACAGAGAGAGAGAGAGGGAGAGAGAGCGAGAGAGAGAGAGAGAGAGAGAGAGAGAATGACACAGAGAATGTCAGCTGTGTTTTCAATACCACAGAAAACGAAATTGTCCAAGCCTGCTACCTGGTATTCTACTTCCAGGCTTCCGTTCTTCGTAGCTGTTTGGTAGAAACATTCTGTTCTACCTGCAGGGAGTTGAAACGTGAATTCAGTATCTTGGCTTTGTCCCAAGCCTAAAGTGAAGTCCACAGATACAACGAAACAAGACAGCAAATAGAGTCTTACAGCAACGCTCAGATCAAACATGGAACCCATTTGTAGCCTAGAAGCGACTTTGGACTTCAGTAAAAGTTACAATCACTGTTGACTCATCGGCAGCCATGAATGCTTGTTCTTGTAGTCTAGTAGCCTACTTCGCTTCACTCATACCGCATTGTATACGTACATATTCCATAGACTGTCAGCGACCACGAGCTGTAGGCTATTTATTGCTTGTGATCAAAGTTAGTCATAGCAGAAATCAAGTCGCCTACTTCACCGAACAACTAGCTTCAGATCAGTTCTGACCACTGTGCGCGCAACTGAAAGTAAGTCGATTTTATGGCATCTCATCCAACAAGATAACCTATTATATCGATGTTAGACTAGACCACTGGAAGAACAAAAGCTCACCCTGTAGCCCTATCTTTTACAATAACTTCTACAAAGTAGCGCGTATGATTGACTGGAAGGGTGTGCAATACCAATGTATAGCAGTGGTGTGAGGTACTTAGGTAAAAATACTTTAAAGGACTAATTAAGTCGTTTTTTGTATCTGTACTTTACTTTACTATTTATATTTTTGACAACTTTTACATTTACTTCACTACATTCCGAAAGAAAATAATGTACGTTTTACTCCATATATTTTCCCTGACACCCAAAAGTGGTCTAATTTACACTCTTATCAAGAGAACATGCCTGGGTATCCCAACTGCCTCTGACCTGGAGGACTCACTAAACACATGCTTCGTTTGTAAATGATGTCTGAGTGTTGGAACATGCCCCTGGCTATCCGTAAATTAAAATACATTTTAAAAGTGATGCCGTCTGGTTTGCTTAATATAAGGAATTTGAAATCATTTATACTTTTACTTTTGATAATTAAGTCTATTTTAGCAATGACCTTATGGAAATGACCTTTTGATACTTAAGTATATTTAAAACCAAATACTTTAAAACTTTTACTCAAGTAGTATTTTACTGGGTGACTCACTTTAACTTGAGTAACTTTCTACTAAGGTATCTTTTTTTTAACCTTTACTAAAGTATGACAACTGGGTACTTTTTTCACCACTGCTTAATATAAGGATTTTTAAATTATTTATACTTTTACTTTTGATACTGAAGTAGTATTTTACTGGGAAACTTTCACTTTTACTTGAGTCATTATCTATTAAGTTATTTTTTACTTTTACTCAAGTATGACAATATGGTACTTTTTCCACCACTGGGGTTATGTCAGTAACCTCCGGTAGCCGCTAGATTATGCTTGTAATAAACAGAGATGAATGGTTTATCTTTTGAATGGTTTAAGTTACAAAATATTATGACCCCATCACTGAAAGACATGACTCCCAGGAATACGTATGTGTCCCTCTACAATGCCCAGAAGCCACTCAGAACAGAGTGGACAAGACCAGACACTACATCAGACTGCACAGAAGATCATACAAATGAAGTTAGACTTGTATACGTATCATTGCCTGATGATCATCTGAACTTCACAATACCTTTGATGCATTTCAGTTACTTCAAACCATACTTTCTTCAGGTTGAAATACTTTCAAAAGTACTGTCAGACTGATTTGTAATAGACTGTCATAGCCCCATTTAAAACCTCTCTGGGGTAGGGGGCAGTATTTTGACATCCGGATGAAAAGCGTGCCCAAAGTAAGGATATGCATATAATTGGTAGATTTGGAAAGAAAACACTCTAAAGTTTCTAAAACGGTTAAAATAATGTCTGTGAGTATAACAGAACTGATTTGGGAGGCGAAACTCCGAGGACAAACCATCCAGGGGGGAAAAAAATTGCGGTCAAGGATTTTCCAATGTGTTTCTATGGGATACCCTTATTATTAGGAACCTGGTTGTAGTTCCTATGGCTTCCACTAGATGTCAACAGTCTTTAGAAATTGTTCAATGTTTTTCTTTTGAGAAATGAAGAAGTTGTCCTATTCATTGTAAGTGTCGCTCCAGGTGGACTCTATTGTTTTGGTGCGCGTGAACAGGAGTACGCCCCAACTTTTTTTAAATCCGGTATTAGAAACAGTTTATTCCGTCTTAAATTGTATAGATTATTTATGTTTTATGGTACCTGAGGTTGGATTAGGAATTTTGTTTGAAATGTTTGGACCAAGTTTACAGGTAACTTATTAGATACTTTGTAGGCATGATGGGCGAGTTGAAACCGGTGTATTTCTGAATCAAACGTGCCAAATAAATGGACATTTTTGGGACATAAAGAAGGACATTATCGAACAAAAGGACCATTTGTGATGTTTCTGGGACATTTTGGAGTGCCAACAGTAGAAGATCTTCAAAGTTAAGGCATTAATTATATCGCTATTTCTGACTTTTATGGCGCACCTGCCTAGTTGAAATATATTTTTCATGGTTTTGTATGTGGGGCACTGTCCTCAGATAATCGCATGGTTTGCTTTCGCCATAAAGCCTTTTTGAAATCTGATACAGCGGCTGGATTAACAAGAAGTTACGCTTTATTTTGATGTATAACACATATGTAAAAAAATATATATATTTGAATTGAGTATTTTTGAATTTCGCGCTCTTCAATTTCACCGGATTTTGGCCAGGTGGGATGCTACCGTCCCACGTACCCTAGAGAGATATTTTTTTAAAGTAAACATTGGCTTTTAATTATATCATCCTTTTTTTACATGGTGGGGTCACAAGTTTTTTTTTTATCAAAAAAGTTGGGGAACCCCTGCCCTAACCTAACCTTAATCCTAATTTTAACCCTAACCTTAACCCCCAAACCTAACCTTAATCCTAACCCTAAACCTAAACCTAGCTCCTAACCCTAACTGTATCTCCTCACCTAATTCTAACATCAACCCCAACTAAACCCCTTAGAAATAGCATTTGACCTTGTGGGGACTAACAAAATGACCCCAGTTGGGCAAATGTTTGTTTGTTTACTATTCTATTCTGGTCCCCACAAGTATAGTTAAACGCGTACACACACACACACACACACACACAGAGATGCACACATCCAGTAAGCACTGACTGACGTAGGATGTCCATGGATGTTGAAAACTTGGTGAAATTTGGTCAGTCCATCTTGGTATTGATTTCAACATCAACAGAAGTTAATTTCCAGACAGATCTTGATTTGGCCCTGGTTCAGATTTGGTCCGCTCTGGACCACCCTTGATTTGGCCCAAACATGGACTATGATTTCTTAAGATTTGGTCAGCTCTGGACGGGCCTATGTTGGGTTCAGATTTCGTCCTGTCTGGACTAACCACATTTTTATCAATGTCCGTAAAATACATATTTTCAATGTCTGTAAAATACGTTTTCAACTTTCACTTAGAGCTGAAAATGAACGTGACTTCAACCTCCGTAATTATGTCTTTTCAACTTCTTTCCAACATCATTTTGCTCACTGGGCACTCATTTCATACAGTTCTTTTTAGCCAGAATTGTCCACTCAGTAACAATTTCCACAGTTTTCCAAGGAGTCCTGGATTCCATAGAATCAATAAAAACATACACATCACATAAAAGTTGTCTAGATAAAAACACACATACACATAAGCATACACAGCATACCCAGTAGTAAACATACACAAATATGTACACACATACAGCATATGCAATGTACATACCATTTTTAAGGACAACTTGTTGTATGTTTTAGTTATATGACATACAGAATGTTTTTTTAGAAGTGTGCATTATGGTCAGAGAGGTGGTGGGTGGTGCCAAGGGAAAGCTTTACATTGTTATTGCAATATGCTCTTGTTAGTTTTGGATGAGGTTTACTCTTTGCCACTGATCTAAGATCAGATTTCTACTGCCCCAGCCTGATCGCTAAGGGGGTTTGGAAAGGGTGTTGATCCTACATCTGAATATGATTTTGAATATAGGTTTAGTTTTAGATTCTTTTCACTAGTGGGTAATTGAAAAGTTAAAGAATTGAAAATGACTTTTAGAACACACCTTAGAGAGCATGCTGAAGCTATATATGGACACCCCTGCTGTGTACCTTTCATCCACTTCCTGACATAGTAAACCCCAATCCATCTCCAAGTGCCAAGCAGAGACGCATTTTTCCAGTCTTTGGTATGGCTTGACCGGGATCGAACTCCCAGCCTTCCAATGTCAGGGAGGGCAAAGCATGATCTTGACAAAGCATGATCTTGACACAGCATGATCTTGACACAGCATGATCTTAACACAGCATGTGGTAAAAAACAATACCATGAAAAGTCTTAACAACACAAGAATAACAATAGAATGAACCATATGTTGTTGTTTTTTACAAGAAGCTGCACTGTAAAGGATCATGAATATATTGGTCTTGTCGTGATTTTATTGTTTTTGCTGGTAGAGACAGCAGACCACTCTCTACCAGATCAGATACTCATCATGAGAGTGGCTGAGAGGGAGTGAGAGGAAGTGTGAACAGAGCAACAAATGATTGCGAAACTCAATGTATGCTGTATTAGGCTAGAGTGGGAGGGTGTATGTAGTGTAGTGGGGAGGTGATCATACTCAGTGCATGGCCACTCTATAAGATGCTCATTTGCATTTGCCTCACTCTATCTGACTGATTGAAACTTTACACACCGTTCTCTCTCTGTCAAGATTTATTTTGGTTAAGACAAGTTTTGCTTTCTGTGACTGCTCTTTGGGGAGATGGTCGTTTCTGTGAAGGATTTCCACATTTCTCATATCTGGAGGTTTTTTTCCACTACTGTGTGTCTTGTCTTTTCTGCTGACAAGACGACCTGAGGAGTCATACTGTACAACCCACACTAGTGTTTGGTCTTGCTCTGGGAAAATAATCTCTCTGTGTCTCTCGTTGTGTTCCGGGACCCCTGGTGCGTGGACCTCGCTCAGGTACTACTTAACTACCTCTTGGAGGATCCTTTTTCAGTTCCTTATATTCTCTGATCGGAGAGATCATGGCTGAGGGTGGTGTCCCGTACCCCTCCGTGTTCATGGTGGATAGCCATGCAGCATTCCCATCGCTGCCCCCCAAACCGAGACCTCCTGGTCGGGGTGGTGTGGCCCAAAGCCTGCTGTTCTTGCTGGTTGGTCTGGCTTTGTGTGGCTTGGCCATAGAGGCCTGCTTCATCTACCACCTCTACTCCAAACAGGGATCTGTGAGTATCATCACCATGAGGTGGCTTCTACCCGTCTCCATCTCTGTTCTGTCTCCCTCAACACCTGAGAGTCTCTCTTCACACATCTCTCTCTCACAAATCTAGTAACAACTATGTATTATTTCTACTGTGTCTACTGTGTGTCTACTTTCATCTCTCACTGTTTTATTTTCCCCAATCTCTTGCTCTCAACCCCACAACATGTACACTATTCTCGGAAACATCTTTCTTTCATTCCAAAATGAAAGTGAATACATTTTCAGTGTCATTAGTTGATGTGTTCTTTCTCTCTCAAAAATAATCTACAACCCATTTGCATCATCATATGGGAAATAATGACTTGATTTGATTTACCTCGTAGTCGCAGTCGACGAGACTGAAATGATGCAGAATGCACAGTTACATTTATACTTTAAAAACCCAAGATACTACATTAAATGAATAAATCATTCTTTAAAAAGTCACATTTTGTTATCCAATCTCAATGTATTTTGTACAATGTAGTAATTTACTGTTGGCTTTTTGCATTTGTTCCTTTACATTATCCTGGTTGAGAATAGAGTAATGTGTGGTGATATGTCACTTGGAATATTGGAACCTTGCTACAATTGGTTGTTTTGTTAGACTCTAATTGTGAAATAATTTTCCAAGTCTATAGGGAACAGAAACAAATATTAATTTCCGAGTTACCAGTGCATTATACACCACGATGTAGGTTTTTTGTCGTGTCAATTTTGTTTTACGTACAAACAGGTCTCATGACAGCATAGTGAAGTTCTGTCATGGTCAGCAGTTTCTGTCCAAAGTTTGAGTTGGGATTCCCCTTGATATACGCATTTAACAGTTTTATTCATTCGTGTACATTTGGCAACAGTTGAGATGGAGAAGTTTATCAGAATTGGGCATCATTTCGGAGAATATGAATGTTCCGTGACGTACCAGGGGCCAGCATTCTGTGTTCCACAGAATTGGTTCGTTGGTCAGGTGTTTGTGGTTATGTTGAGCTTCATGTGACATAATTTCCCCTGACCCAATCTGGTGGCAAGGGTGCAATGGTTTATTGGAAGAGGATAGAGCTAACCTAGTCTCGCTGCATGCACATGTACTGACGGGAAGACGGGGGTGGGGTGGTCTGGGGTGGGATGGGTGATCTACTTTGCCTAATTACCAGAAACCATAAGCAGTTCTGTTTATCTTTCCTGCGTATCATCTAATAAAATGTAAAGGTCACATTGCTGAAGGCCCAAAGAACCACTTAAATAGGAACAAATGAACATTCTCACACATGCCTGTACTGTATTACCACAAACCTCTCTGTTCACTATGATGAAATCTCTATTCTCAACTGCAGGTGGAGTCAGGGTTAGCTGGTATGAGTATCCAAGGTATGTCTGAGACTATATCTTCTTCTCTTGTTCAAACACTGTGACAAAATGACAAGGGACTCATTGTCACGCCCTGACCTTAGAACTTTTTATGTCTCTATTTTGGGTTTGGTCAGGGTGTGATTTGGTTGGGCATTCTATGTTCTATTTTCTATGTTTTTGTATTTCTTTGTTTTGGCCGGGTATGGTTCTCAATCAGGGACAGCTGTCTATCGTTATCTCTGATTGGGAACCATACTTAGGTAGCCCTTTTCCCTCCTTTCTGTGTGGGAAGCTGTCTTTGTTTATGGCACTATAGCCCTTAAGCGTCACGGTCATATTGTATGGTTTATTGTTTTGTTGGCGTCATTTAAAAAAAAATATATATATATTTTTTCACCTTTATTTAACCAGGTAGGCTAGTTGAGAACAAGTTCTCATTTACAACTGTGACCTGGCCAAGATAAAGCATAGCAGTGTGAACAGACAACAACACAAAGTTACATATGGAGTAAACAATAAACAAGTCAATAACACAGCAGAAAAAAGAAAAAAGAGTCTATATACATTGTGTGCAAAAGGCATGAGGAGGTAGGTGAATAATTACAATTTGGCAGATTAACACTGGAGTGATAAATTATCAAATGGTCATGTGCAGGTAGAGATACTGGTGTGCAAAAGAGCAGAAAAGTAAATAAATAAAAACAGTATGGGGATGAGGTAGGTAAATTGGGTGGGCTATTTACCGATGGACTATGTACAGCTCCAGCGATCGGTTAGCTGCTCAGATAGCAGATGTTTAAAGTTGGCGAGGGAGGTAAAAGTCTCCAGCTTCAGCGATTTTTGCAATTCGTTCCAGTCACAGGCAGCAGAGAACTGGAAGGAAAGGCGGCCAAATGAGGTGTTGGCTTTAGGGATGGTCAGTGAGATACACCTGCTGGAGCGCGTGCTACGGGTGGGTGTTGCCATCGTGACCAGTGAACTGAGATAAGGCGGAGCTTTACCTAGCATGGACTTGTAGATGACCTGGAGCCAGTGGGTCTGGCGACGAATATGTAGCGAGGACCAGCCGACTAGAGCATACAGGTCGCAGTGGTGGGTGGTATAAGGTGCTTTAGTAACAAAACGGATGGCACTGTGATAAACTGCATCCAGTTTGCTGAGTAGAGTATTGGAAGCTATTTTGTAGATGACATCGCCCGAGAATTGAACCCTGTGGCACCCCCATAGAGACTGCCAGAGGACCGGACAACATGCCCTCCGATTTGACACACTGAACTCTGTCTGCAAAGTAGTTGGTGAACCAGGCAAGGCAGTCATTAGAAAAACTGAGGCTACTGAGTCTGCCGATAAGAATATGGTGATTGACAGAGTCAAAAGCCTTGGCCAGGTCGATGAAGACGGCTGCACAGTACTGTCTTTTATCGATGGCGGTTATGATATCGTTTAGTACCTTGAGCGTGGCTGAGGTGCACCCGTGACCGGCTCGGAAACCAGATTGCACAGCGGAGAAGGTACGGTGGGATTCGAGATGGTCAGTGATCTGTTTGTTGACTAGGCTTTCGAAGACTTTAGATAGGCAGGGCAGGATGGCTGTAGGTCTGTAGCAGTTTGGGTCCAGGGTGTCTCCCCCTTTGAAGAGGGGGATGACTGCGGCAGCTTTCCAATCCTTGGGGATCTCAGACGATATGAAAGAGAGGTTGAACAGGCTGGTAATAGGGGTTGCGACAATGGCGGCGGATAGTTTCAGAAATAGAGGGTCCAGATTGTCAAGCCCAGCTGATTTGTACGGGTCCAGGTTTTGCAGCTCTTTCAGAACATCTGCTATCTGGATTGGGGTAAAGGAGAAGCTGGGGAGGCTTGGGCGAGTAGCTGCGGGGGGGGGGGGGGGGGGGGGAGCTGTTGGCCGAGGTAGGAGTAGCCAGGAGGAAGGCATGACCAGCCGTTGAGAAATGCTTGTTGATGTTATCGATTATCATGAATTTATCAGTGGTGACCGTGTTACCTAGCCTCAGTGCAGTGGGCAGCTGGGAGGAGGAGCTCTTGTTCTCCATGGACTTTACAGTGTCCCAGATAAATAAAGGAAAAATGGACACTCACCACGTTGCGCTTTGGTCCAGTTCTTTCGACGGCCGTGACACTCATCTCTGGTAGAAGAAGACACTGTATATATTGTATGATATTGTATGCCGACTGAGTATTTTGTACACATTTGATAAATGCATTTCTGAATCATTCAATTTCTAAAATGCACATCACATCAACATTAACTTTGTTCCCAAAACAGACCAAGAGGACATTCCGAAGGAGGTTCCCCCAACTTCAAGACCAAACCCTATTGTGTTGCCTTCAAAACCTGTTGCACATCTGACAGGTAAGACCATTACCACCAGGCCATTTCAACTACACACAACCCTTTATATTAATATTTGGTCATGACAGAAGAGGGTGAAATAGAAGTACGTAGTAGTACATCAGATAGTATGGTGTTTGAAATAGTACATGAAGATAAATTCAAATGACAGAACTTTTCCCACATATTGTCCTGTATTTGTTCTCCAGCTGGACCTCAAGCACCCCATGGAGATGGAGTCATGGTATGGAACATGCAGGCAGAACCAATCCTCCATGAAATGGAGTACAAAGATGGGAAGCTTGTCATCCAGAAGGAAGGCTACTACTACGTCTACTCTAAGATCTTCTTCAGTGAGGTCGATGTTGCGTTCACACACTCGGTCTGCAGAACTACTCCACGGTACCTTGGGAAGGACATTGAACTCCTTGAGTCCAGGAGATATTACCCCAAGTTTGGTAAAATTATGTCCACATCAAATAGCTACCTGGGAGGGGTGTTCCACCTCTTTGAAGATGACTCCATCTTTGTCAAAGTGAAAAATGTCACTCAAGTTCGGATACAACATTCCACAGAGAACGTGTTTGGTATCTATATGATATAATACGGGTTGATGATGAACATACTTTTTTTAGATAGCTGGCTGATTATCATTGGTTTAAGGCATAATAATACTGTAGGCCAATTTACATGTAATATTGTTACGCAGGGCCTTCCCCCTCATTTTCTTTAAACAAATCCTTGCATCAAGATGCAATTCGATGCGTGGAAAATGTACTGTTGAAGAAAAAGCCCCTTTATAATAAAGCCATAATAATGTTTGCCATACACTAGGCTACAGTTGAGCAGAGGCGTTTTTAGGATTTCCACACATGGATTTTTTTTAGCAGGGTCGTAAAAGAATCCGCCTTTGAAAAAAGGCATTTCATGCAGTTCTACGTCATTTACATGAAAGACATTGGATGTATCTTTTTATTACCACACAACTGACTGAAATGGCTGGCTACTCTGACACTGACAAACTGAGATCAATCTGGTCTTGAATTCAAACAAACAATAGCCCAGGCCAATGAAGCGACACACAGATTGTACAATATTAGGAGGCAATATATATATATATACTGTATATCATAGTTTACAGTAGGTTACTAAATAAAATGTAGAGTGGAGGGCCTCCCGGGTGGCGCAGTGGTCTAAGGCACTGTTTCGCAGTGCTAGCTGTGCTAGCTCTGTCGCAGCCGGCCGCAACCGGGAGGCACATGGGGCAGCGCACAATTGGCCCAGCGTCGTCTGGGTTAGGGAGGGTTTGGCCGGTAGGGATATCCTTGTCTCATCGCGCACTAGCGACACCTGTGACAGGTCGGGTGCAGTGCACACTGACCAGGTCGCTAGGTGTACAGTGTTTCCTCCGATACATTGGTGTGGCTGGCTTCTGGGTTGGATGCGCGCTGTGTCAAGAAGCAATGCGGCTTGGTTGGGTTGTGTTTTGGAGGATGCATGGCTCTCGACCTTCGCCTCTCCCGAGTCCGTACGGGAGTTGCAGCAATGAGACAAGACAGTAACTAGTACCAATTGGATACCACAAAATTGGGGTAAAAAAAATACATGTTGAGTGGCACACTGATTCACCTAATGATGAAGATGAAGTCATAGGCTTCTCACGGTGAGGGCTGATGCACTAGTTGTGGCAATAGCCTATCTCAAGATGAGCTACTTTGAAAAACAGTGCTGCTGTTAGCTAAAAATTGGGAGTTGTTATTAAGAAAAACAATTTATTGGTTCTAAAGACAGATTTGGTCAGGAGGTAACACATTATGTTGATAGTTTGCCCTCAAGAACAAGAACAAAATAACTGCATGAACATTACCTCTGTATGCTAGTGTTCAATGCATATTTGTATTCTTTATTCTCTTATATATTATTCTCTTTATTCTGTTATATTGACCTGATTAAAAATAATATATCCATAATAGTATAAGGAAATACATAATATAGATATAGGGAAAAATATTTAGATATTTAGATCATTCGAAAAATTGACAAGTAGATATATTCTACGTTTTTGAAACAATTTAAGAATACCTGATATTCAGGTAAATTGCATGTAAACCACTGCATAATGATAAGGTCAAATGTTGGACTATCTTTTTCCCTCTTTGTATACCCTCCATAAAATGACCAAGTAATTAACTCATTTCAGTACCCTCAACATGTTGTATTTCACCTTTTGGTGTTTTATATTTATTTAACATTTTATACAAATGTAAAGTAGTCATTGTCCTCCATATTCTGATAAACACGACTTATCAACTTCCATATATAGTGAGAAATAAAATAAAATATGTTTTTTTCTTCTTGGACGCTAACGCTATGCAAGCAGTAGGCTATAGCTGTAACACATACTGGGTATTTTGTATATTCTATCCTGCAAATATTAAAATAAATAAATGTTGAATTTTTTATATTTCTTAGGATTCTGTGTGAGCATTATTTTTTACTTTAATTGATCCACAAAAAATATATGCATGCAGGCATGTAACCACAAACAGACATACAGAGTCATCGTGTAACTAAAGGGCTTCTGTGCTGGAATAGAGTCTAGAGCGTGGCTTCAGTAGCAGCGGATGCTGCACCCACTCAGTTGCATTTTAGACAGTCAGCCTGCGACCACACGAGGTGAAAACCACTTCTCTTTTCACCGTCCCCCATCCCTACCAACCCCCTGCAATACAGTGAAGCATATAATCCCCCCTTATACAGTGTCTTTGCTCCATTTTACTGACATATAGGAAAAATACCTCAGAGGTCTCAAATCAACGGTAATAGATAAGAGTAAGGTATGCGACCTGAGTATATGACAGTATGTGACCTGTGTTCGCATAGAGATTGTTATCTTGATTCCCTGACCTGATTAACTTGTTTACTGGTGACAGAGGTGATAAGACTGCACTGTGCAGGTTTTAGAGCAATGCTAACCACATTTGCTCACAACTTTGATTTGACTTCCCTACCAAAAGTATCTGACCTCATTGATTGAAAACATGTAACAAAATGCATTTCCAATGTCATTCCTAACCGGCTCTGCATTTTGTATTGGATGTGTGTATTCTGTTTCCGTTCTGCAGGGCTCATTTGTAAAAGAGACCTGGATCTCAGTATGAATCCCTGTTAAATTAAAAATGTATACCATGCAATCACATGCATTCACACTCACATTATACAAGTACTGTACCTACAGTACCAGTCAAAAGTTTGGACACACCTACTCATTCAAGGGTTCATTCATTCTTCATTTAAAAAACACTATTTTCTACATTGTAGAATAATAGTGAATACAACAAAACTATGAAAAAACACATCTGGAATGATTTAGTGACCAAAAAAGTGTTAAACAAATCAATTTGAGATTCTTCAAAGTAGCCACCCTTTGCCTTGATGACAGCTTTGCACACTCTTGGCATTCTTTCAACCAGCTTCACCTGGAATGCTTTTCCAACAGTCCAACTCATCCCAAACCATCTCAATTGGGTTGAGGTTGGGTGATTGTGGAGGCCAGGTCATCTGACGCAGCACTCCATCACTCTCCTTCTTGGTCAAATAGCCCTTACACACCCTGGAGGTGTGTTGGGTCATGGTACTGTTAAAAACAAATTGTAGTCCCATTAAGCGCAAACCAGATGGGATGGCGTATTGCTGCAGAATACTGTGGTATCCATGCAGGTTAAGTGTTCCTTGAATTCTAAATAAATGACAAACAGAGTCACCAGCAAAGCACCCCAAAACCATCACACCTCCTCCTCCATGCTTCACGGTGGGAACCACACATGCGGAGATCATCCGTCCACCTACTCTGTGTCTCACAAAGACACAGCGGTTGGAACAACAACTAAAAATCTCCAAACAACAGATTTCCACCGGTCTAATGTCCATTGCACATGTTTCTTGGCCCAAGCAAGGCACTTCTTTTTATATGTGTCCTTTTTCTTTGGAGCAATTTGACAATTAAGGCCTGATTCACGCAGTCTCCTCATAACAGTTGATGTTGAGATGTGTCTGTTACTTGAACTCTGTGATTCAAATATTTGGGCTGCAATCTGAGGTGCAGTTAATTGCAAGTTAATTGCACATTTCTGAGGCCGGTAACTCTAATGAACTTATCCTCTGCAGCAGAGGTAACTCTGGGTCTTCCTCTCCTGTGTGGGTCCTCATGAAAGCCAGTTTCATCATAGTGCTTGATGTTTTTTGTGACTGCACTTGAAGAAACTTTCAAAGTTCTTGAGATTTTAAGGATTGTCTTAAAGTAACTATTACAGACTACAAAGGGAAGCACAGCCGCGAGCTGCCCAGTGACACGAGCCTACCAGACAAGCTAAATTACTTCTGTGCTCGCTTCGAGGCAAGTAACACTGAAGCATGCATGAGAGCATCAGCGGTGTGATCACGCTCTCCGTACCCGATGTGAGAAAGACCTTAAAGCAGGTCAACATTCACAAGGCCGCAGAGCCAGACGGATTACTAGTATGTGTACTCCGAGCATGCGCTGACCGACTGGCTAGTGTGACATTTTCATCCTGTCCCTGACTGAGTCTGTAATACTAACATGTTTCAAGCAGACCACCATAGTCCCTATTCCCAAGAACACTAAGGTAACCTGCCTAAATGACTACTGACCCGTAGCACTCACATCTGGAGCAATGAAGTGCTTTGAAAGGCTGGTCATGGCTCACATCAACACCATCATCCCAGAAACCCTAGACCCACTCCAATTTACATACCTCCCCAACAGATCCACAGATGATACAATCTCTATTACACTCAACACTGCCCTTTCCCACCTGGACAAAAGGAACACCTACGTGAGAATGCTATTCATTGACTACAGCTCAGTGTTCAACACCATAGTGCCCACAAAGCTCATCACTACGCTAAAGACCCTGGGACTAAACACCGCCCTCTGCAACTGGATCATGGACTTCCTGACGAGCCGCCCCCAGGTGGTAAGGGTAGATAACAACACATCCGCCACGCTGATCCTCAACACGGGGGCCCCTCAGGGGTGCGTGCTCAGTCCCCTCCTGTACTCCCTGTTCACTCATGACTGCATGGCCAGGCACGACTCCAACACCATCATCAAGTTTGCCGATGACACAACAGTGGTAGGCCTGATCACCAACAAGGATGAGACAGCCTACAGGGAGGAGGTCAGAGACCTGGCCGTGTGGTGCTAGGACAACAACCTCCCCCTCAATGTGATCAAGACAAAGGAGATGATTGTGGACTACAGGAAAAATGAGGAATGAGCACGCCCCCATTCTCATCGATAGAGCTGCAGTGGAGCAGGTTGAGAGCTTCAAGTTCCTTGGTGTCCACATCACCAACAAACTATCATGGTCCAAACACACTAAGACAGTCGTGAAGAGGGCATGACATAGCCTATTCCCCTCGGGAGACTGAAAAGATCCTCAAAAGGTTCTACAGCTGCACCATTAAGAGCATCCTGACTGGTTGCCTCATTGCCTGGTATGGCAACTGCTCGGCCTCCGAACTCAAGGCACTACAAAGAGTATTGCGTACGGCCCAGTACATCACTGGGGGTCAAGCTTCCTGCCATCCAGGACCTTTATACCAGGCGGTGTCAGAGGAAGGCCTTAAAGTTAGTCAAAAACACCAGCCACCCTAGTCATGGACTGTTCTCTCTGCTACCGCACGGCAAGCGGTACCGGAGCGCCAAGTCTAGGTCCAAAAAGCTTCTTAACAGCTTCTACCCCTAAGCCATAAGACTCCTGAACAGCTAGTCAAAGGGCTACACAGACCCCTCTTTTACGCTGCTGCTCATCTCTGTTTATTCTCTATACATGGTCACTTTAACTCTACCTACATGTACATATTACCTCAATTACCTTGACTAACTGGTGCCCGCGCACATTGACTCTGTACCAAAACCCCCTGTATATAGCCTTGCTATTGTTATTTTACTGCTGCTGTTTAATTATTTGTTACTTTTATCTATCTTTTTCTATCTTCTATCTTCTTAAAACTTCTTAAATCATTGATGGTTTATGGCTTGTAAGTAAGCATTTCACTGTAAGGTCTACCTGTTGTATTCGGCATATGTGACAAATAAAATTTGAGTTGACTGTCATATCTCTTTGCTTATTTGAGCTGTTCTTGCCATAATATGGACTTGGTCTTTTACCAAATAGGGCTATATTCTGTAGAACAACTCTACCTTGTCACAACACAACTGACTGGCTCAAACACATTAAGAAGGGAATACATTCCACAAATTCACTTTTAATAAGGCACACCTGTTAATTGAAATGCAATCCAGGTGACTACCTCATTAAGCTTGTTGAGAGAATCCCAAGAGTGTGCAAAGCTGTCATCAAGGCAAAGGGTGGCTACTTTGAAGAATCTCAAATCTAAAATATAGTTTGATTTGTTTAACACTTTTTTGGTTACTACATGATTCCATATGTGTTATTTCATAGTTGTGATGTCTTCACTATTATTCTACAATTTAGAAAATAGTAAAAATAAAGAAAAACCCTTGAATGAGTAGGTGTGTTCAAACTTTTGACTGGTACTGTATATTTTCATACAATCACTCAATCACACACACTCACACTCTCTAGTGCAGCTTTTTTTGTAGTCCTGAGAACATCTTTGTGTCTTTGTCTTGCTCTTTCCTCTCACCTCTGTCCTATTCTAAGAAGCAGCTCTTTGAGGTCTCCCCCGGTGCAGGCGTGTGTTGTATATTAGTAAACTGAAGAGGAAGTGGAGGTGGGGGTTCTGGGTGCTGGCTGGGGGCGATGTAAGCAGCTCAGTATATCTGTTGTTTCGCTGATTCATGGCCTTTCTCTCTCTGGAAGTTTCCAACCCATGTACTGGGGACAAGTACATTTACGAACCAAGTAGGGTGCGTGTGAAGGAGGGTAGATGAGCAGCTAATATGATATTGAACTCTGGTCAAAAATAGTGCACTATATATAGGAAATAGGGTTTGATTTGTGACACATACTGACATACTGAGGCCTTAGATTAAAACAGCATGTTGAGACATGTCATAATGTTACAGTGTACGACTGTGTCCATACTTGAGTCATCACCACATCTTCAACCTTCAGTGGTCTAACCATGCCCTGTAACTCTGTGGTAGAGATGGAAAGACAGAGATGACTGTATGAGATGCAGTTGGATTTTCCAGTTCTTACTGTTCTTGACTTCTTATCCTGTCCTTAATGGCTCATCTAAGCATGTTGAAAATGTAGGCCTGTAGCAGCCATTTCATTTCAAGTCATCAACCAACCATGAAGTGGAACATTTATGAAGGAATATCTATACAATAGGCCTATAGCAGTTTGAAGAGGCAACACGTTCAGATTTGTCTGTTAGTTTTCTACAACCTTTGGAAATACCTGGGTTGAGAAAGGTCTTGTGTTGAGTAATGTCAGTGAGAAATGTTGTGAGACCCCAGAGAATAAATGTGGTCCTACTTAAAGCTAAACACTGCTCCCTGGTGTCTCCTTCAAATACATCAGCATCTTATTCTATATGGAACCAAACAGAGACTGGATTGTTATATCCAATTTGTGTTGGCACATATTCCATTTGAGTTAATATGTACAGTAAAATTCTGCGCTGTACTGTTTGGGCTGACCCTGTAAAACAACACATTTCACTGCACCTATCCTGTGAATGTGACAATAAATTATTTTTTTTGTGTGTGTGTGTGTGTGTGTGGGGGGGGGGGGGTCCCAACTTTGAACATTTGACTTGAAACTACAGGTGTCTGTCAATAGGACATTGGACCACCACGAGCTGCTAAAGCCGCCAGAACAGCTTCAATGTGCCTAGGCATAGGTTCTACAAGTGTCTGAAACTCTGTTGGAGGGATGCCACACCATTCTTCCACAAGAAATTCTGTCATTTGGTGTTTTGGTGTTGTTTTATTTCCTCACTTACCTATTGTTCACCTAATACCTTTTTTGCACTATTGGTTAGAGCTTGTAAGTGAGCATTTCACTGTACCTGTTGTATTCGGCGCACGTGACAAATAAACTTTTTTTTGATGGTAGTGGTGGTGGAAAACGCTTTCTCAGGCACTGCTCCAGAATCTCCATAAGGGTTCAATTGGATTGAGATCTGTTGACTGACACACACACACACACACACACACACACACACACACACACACACACACACACACACACACACACACACACACACACACACACACACACACACACACACACACACACACACTCACACACACAGTGTAATTTCACAGTTGGGTTGCATGATTTCATATGCTCTCTCCAGAAACATTGTCACACGAACTATGAATTCTGGATAATCATATTTGTATGTTTCAATATAATTTTCCATTGACTGGGAGAGACAGAGCGTTAGAAAGAAAGAGCATTAGAAAGAAAAGAGAGAGATAGAAAGAGAGAGAGAGAAAGAGAGAGAGAGTGATAAGAGCAAATAAACATTTTGAGGAAACTGTCATGATGACGTCTTAGTGCGAGGAAATAAGAAGCAGAGGCAACGCGGACTGCATCCGTACCGAAACACACACAAAACACTCTCTCTCTCGTGTGGACTTGCCCATACCTCTTGTCTTTAACCTCACATCTGGCAGTGGAAAGTCATCACATTAAGAAACGTGGTCTAGGCTTCCTCATGAAACCTTTCCAAGGAGTGGGTGCACGCTAGCCTCTGATCTCTGTTTACGTGGGACAGCATTCTGGATAAACTCAGAGCGTAATCGGAATCTGTGGTTTTAACATGTTACAATGATTAGAAATTGAGAAAATAAAAGAAATGAAAACCCCAACGACTGGAAAAAATGTGTGTTGTGTCTGGCTTGTGATGAGTCATGCTGTGCTACACAACACTTTCTCTCCCTCCTGCAAGGATATAAGTAGATCATATCACTGATTTGATATGTTGTGTGATACCACTGTGACAGTTTACAATATAAGCCAATATAAGATCTTCTTTACTTAGCTCTCAGCCTCTGGAGGGTCTGTTCCTCGACAGCATAGTTAAAGGGAGGGCCCTTGAACGTATTATTCAACCAACGTGTGGGGGACACACTGTAAGGACTTCCTACTTTCACTTGATCTCTGGGGTCTCATGGTTCAGTAAGTCACACAACTATACAGATGTGGGATCCTAATTTGAGCCAGTTGGTTACAGCAGGAAAATAATTTATTAGCACCAGGAAATGTGAATTATTACAGTGCCTTGCGAAGGTATTCGGCCCCCTTGAACTTTGCGACCTTTTGCCACATTTCAGTCTTCAAACATAAAGATAATAAAACTGTATTTTTTTGTGAAGAATCAACAACAAGTGGGACACAATCATGAAGTGGAACGACATTTATTGGATATTTCAAACTTTTTTAACAAATCAAAAACTGAAAAATTGGGCGTGCAAAATTATTCAGCCCCCTTAAGTTAATACTTTGTAGCGCCACCTTTCGCTGCGATTACAGCTGTAAGTCGCTTGGGGTATGTCTCTATCAGTTTTGCACATCGAGAGACTGATTTTTTTTCCCATTCCTCCTTGCAAAACAGCTCGAGCTCAGTGAGGTTGGCTGGAGAGCATTTGTGAACAGCAGTTTTCAGTTCTTTCCACAGATTCTCGATTGGATTCAGGTCTGGACTTTGACTTGGCCATTCTAACACCTGGATATGTTTATTTTTGAACCATTCCATTGTAGATTTTGCTTTATGTTTTGGATCATTGTCTTGTTGGAAGACAAATCTCCGTCCCAGTCTCAGGTCTTTTGCAGACTCCATCAGGTTTTCTTCCAGAATGGTCCTGTATTTGGCTCCATCCATCTTACCATCAATTTTAACCATCTTCCCTGTCCCTGCTGAAGAAAAGCAGGCCCAAACCATGATGCTGCCACCACCATGTTTGACAGTGGGGATGGTGTGTTCAGCTGTGTTGCTTTTACGCCAAACATAACGTTTTGCATTGTTGCCAAAAAGTTCAGTTTTGGTTTCATCTGACCAGAGCACCTTCTTCCACATGTTTGGTGTGTCTACCAGGTGGCTTGTGGCAAACTTTAAACGACACTTTTTATGGACATCTTTAAGAAATGGATTTCTTCTTGCCACTCTTCCATAAAGGCCAGATTTGTGCAATATACGACTGATTGTTGTCCTATGGACAGAGTCTCCCACCTCAGCTGTAGATCTCTGCAGTTCATCCAGAGTGATCATGGGTCTCTTGGCTGCATCTCTGATCAGTCTTCTCCTTGTATGAGCTGAAAGTTTAGAGGGACGGCCAGGTCTTGGTAGATTTGCAGTTGTCTGATACTCCTTCCATTTCAATATTATCGCTTGCACAGTGCTCCTTGGGATGTTTAAAGCTTGGGAAATCTTTTTGTATCCAAATCCGGCTTTAAACTTCTTCACAACAGTATCTCGGACCTGCCTGGTGTGTTCCTTGTTCTTCATGATGCTCTCTGCGCTTTTAACGGACCTCTGAGACTATCACAGTGCAGGTGCATTTATACGGAAACTTGATTACACACAGGTGGATTGTATTTATCATCATTAGTCATTTAGGTCAACATTGGATCATTCAGAGATCCTCACTGAACTTCTGGAGAGAGTTTGCTGCACTGAAAGTAAAGGGGCTGAATAATTTTGCACGCCCAATTTTTCAGTTTTTGATTTGTTAAAAAAGTTTGAAATATCCAATAAATGTCGTTCCACTTCATGATTGTGTCCCACTTGTTGTTGATTCTTCACAAAAAAATACAGTTTTATATCTTTATGTTTGAAGCCTGAAATGTGGCAAAAGGTCGCAAAGTTCAAGGGGGCCGAATACTTTCGCAAGGCACTGTATGTGTATTATAATTAATGGACATTTTTGTAGGTGTACAGTGCATTCGGAAAGTATTCAGACCCCTTGAATTTTTTCATATTTTGTTACGTTACAACCTTATTCTAAAATTGATTAAATCAAATGGTTTTCTCATGAATCTACACACAATACCCCATAATGACAAACCTAAAAAGGGTTTTTTCAAAATTTCAGCAAATGTATTAATAAATCAGAAATACCTTATTTACATAAGTATTCAGACCCTTTGCTATGAGACTGTCATCATTCTTCAAATGGAAGAAGTTTGGAACCACCAAGCCTCTTCCTAGAGCTCCCGACCAAACTGAGCAATCGGGGGAGAAGGACCTTCTTCAGGGAGGTGACCAAGAACCCAATGGTCACCCTGACAGAGCTCAGAGTTCCACTGTGGAGATAGGAGAACCTTCCAGAAGGACAACCATCTCTGCAGCACTCCACCAATCAGGTCTTTATGGTAGAGTGGTCAGACGGAAGCCAATCCCCAGTTAAAGGCACATGACAGCCCGCTTGGAGTTTGCCAAAGGGCACCTAATGACTCTTAGACCATGAGAATTAAGAGTGTCTGGTCTGATGAAACCAAGATTGAACTATTTGGCCTGGTCTGGTCTGGAGGAAACCTAGCACCATCCCTACGGTGAAGCATGGTGGTGGCAGCATCATGCTGTGGGGATGTTTTTCAGTGGCAGGCACTGGCAAACTTGTCAGGATCGAGGGAAAGATGAACAGAGCAAAGTATAAAGAGATTCATGATGAAAACCTGCTCCAGAGCACTCAGGACCTCAGACTGGGACAAAGGTTCACCTTCCAACAGGACAATGACTCTAAGCACACAGCCAAGACAATGCAGGAGTGGCTTCTGACAAGTTGAGTGGCCCAGCCAGAGCTTGTACTTGAATCTGATCAAACGTCTCTGGAGAGACCTGAAAATAGCTCTCCATCCAACCTGACAGAGCTTGAGAGGATCTGCAGAGAAGAATAGGATAAACTCCCCAAATACAGGGCCAAGCTTGTAGCATCATACCCAAGAAGACTCGAGGCTGTAATCGTTGCCAAAGGTGCTTCAACAAAGTACTGAGTAAAGGATCTGAATACTTATGTAAATGTGATATTTCAGTTTTTTTTATTTTATATACATTTGCAAACATTTCTAAAAGCCTGTTTTTGCTTTCTCATTATGGGGTAATGTTTGTAGATGTCACGGTCGTGATAATGGACGGACCAAGGCGCAGCGTGTGTTGAGTTCCACATCTTTATTTGCAGTGAAAACTTAAACAAAAAACAATAAACACACAACGACCGTGAACTATGTGGCGCAGAATGCACTCACACAAAACAATATCCCAACAAACACAGATGGGAAAAAGGGCTACCTAAATATGATCCCCAATTAGAGGCAACAATTACCATTTGCCTCTAATTGGGAACCATACAAACCACCAACATAGAAATACAAACGCCAGAGGGCTCTCTATTGTTAGGGCGTGACAGTAGATTGATGAGGGGGAAAAACAATTTAATCCATTTTAGAATAAGGCTGTAATGTAACAAAATGTGGAAAAAGTCCAGGGGTCTGAATACTTTCTGAATGCACTGTAGATACCTTTTTCTTAATGGAAAATCAAGTCTGAAATTTCAGTGTAGAAATGACAAACTTTATAAGCCTTTTTAAACCTCAAATATACTACAAGTTATTCTGCAACAGGGGGATCAAATGATGATCCTACATCTGTAGTTCGATTTGACCCTTATTTCACTGTGTTGGTAATGATTCACATCTGGTGGTTTCACATCTGTTTATTATAGCTCTCACCCCCCACAGCGTTGGTATGACACAATTAGACTTAAATCTATTTGTGCTTTATTTTCATATAATTTCACAACATGTCATGAATTAGTCCACATTTCTGTCATTTTGGCTTCAACAAACAATATTTGAAGGTGAAATAAAAGCCATATACAAGTCAAATACTGTACTTCATTTATTTGTATGCAGAAAAAAAATCCATTACTTTCTTAATATAATAGATTGCATTCCTGTTTCCCAGCGGGAACTTCAGTTGTGGAATTCGTAACAACGTACATTTTATTCTAGTTTATTTGGCGCTATAAAGTCGGTTTCCATCCAATTTGCGATAGATTTTCATGCTAATATTCTAAAATCTGCTAAAACGATATGTGCATTCCCCCGCCAGGGATGTTTCCATCAAACATACTTTTTTTTATGTGTAAAATGCTGTGCTTGAGGACGTAGTGCAGATAACAATAACTTCTGCCGTTAAATTCCCATGTAGCCTACCGAATGGAAAATGGGTTTCCATCGCATTTTCAACTCTACTGATGGAGTAGGAAATGTGCACTCTGATCTTGGAACATGTGCTCTAGCCAACAGCTCGCAGATACAGTGCGGTAGGCTACCAACATTATGCGATTATTGGATAAGAGCAATATTATTTGTATTTGTCAAAAGGCAGCCAAGAATCGATCATCATGTCACCAGAAGAAGACCCTCGATATTTATTGGAAAGGAGCATCACCATGCACATTCACCACCCTGTGAAGTTCATCATAATGTATTTAATCTGTAGCCTAATGAACTGCATGCTTTCCCGAGTCGTAGTGGGAGAACCACACCATTTATCTTGGCGTGACTCCAAGTTTACTTCGATATAATGGTTATTACGTCAATATTTGCGCATAAAGGTGTTTCCACTGCCATTTCTCGCATAACTAATTTTACCGACACAAAAAGATCCCACCTTGTATAGCGTATTTTGTTTTGTCTACATTTGGAAGGTTTACCGAAACATTTTCTATTTCCATCAGGCCTGTCATTAAATGTTTTACCTGACGTACTTTACTCGCATAAAACGTCTGAATGGAAACCTGGTTAGTGACATACATTAATTGATTATCTCTACATCTCATCCTACAACATACTCAACATGTCCTTCAAAATAGATATAGAAAATAAATAAGAAAATAATAATAAGATAATATTGTAATAAGACATAAATATATTAAAAATAATAATATTTTAAATACAAAGCAGTACGCAAATATTAAAGTAATCATTAAAGATATGTTGATACTGTGCATTCTCTCAACAACCCTGTGCACATGACTTGATAAAATAATCCCCTCATTCATAGTTTAAAAAACAATATTTACTGGAAAAACATACTAACTATAATCCTGAGCGATAAAAACAATGCTGCTTCATCCAAGAGAGAAACATGCTAAAGTAACAGTACAACCCATAACCCATGATGACCAATACTTTTAAACATATTTTCCAACATTACAAGACACATTATTATATTACATTTTTAATCCCCCTTCCCTGCAGGAGGCCTTTTGCATTTTGGTTGGCCCTCATTGAAAATAAGAATTTGTTCTTAACTGATTTGCCTAGTTAAATATAGGTTAAATTAAAAAATCTGTAGAATTCTGGAAAGAAAATCCTTGCAGCTCAAAACGGGTTGGAAGGCTAGGTAGAGGATAAAGGAGTGGAATAATCTTCTGTGATGAGCAGGGAGTCGGACTGAATCAGTTTCAGTCAAATACACGGTGTCTCCCACATGATCTTCCCCACTACTCCATCTCTCTGACAGGTGGTGGCATGATGGGTTGATCCCAGTTAACTCCAGATCCCCAGGATCTATTCAATCAACCCCTACCAAATGACTCCCAGATCTAGCTCCAGCATGTGTCTATGAAGACAGGAGTGTCTATATCCTATAGAATCTACAAATATAATGTTGGACTTATGATGCCCAGGTATGTGGCGGTGTAGGTGGTGTTGATCCTGGCACCAGGGGAGACAGTGACTGTAAGGGTGTCAGAGGCTGCTAGATCCACAGCCCTGCCCAGGAACCCTGTGCTGAGGGAGGTGTTGGTCATCCTTACTTCCAGCAGGACTTGGTTGGGCTTGTTCACTCTCACTATGTGCTGTCCAGACACCTCTGGTGTCTCCAGAGTAACCTGAAGATACAGGAAGTAACAACCATCCTGGTTGATGGTCAGGGATCCGCCCTTTAGGGAGACAAAATTATTTGCTTTGGACTGCGTCTTCCACTTGATCCCACTTCTCTCCACCGAGACATCATTATCTGTGGATGATAAATTGAAAACTGGCATCAATAATGTGACTAGAATTGGAATATAAATGAATTGTGACTATATCTAAAAATTCAAAGAGACTGAACCTTCTAAGAACTCTCACCATCTATACCTGTGGGTTCAAAGGTGATAATTTGCCATGGCACTCTTTGTGGCTCCAGGGGTATGCTCTGTGGAGACAGAAATAACTCGTCATTAGTCACTGATCTCTCTACTCATTGAAGTAATGGTGGGCATCCAAGCAACACAAATCAAATCCTAACAGTAAAACAAAGAAGGGTTGTGGTCAATTCCATTTCAATTCCAGTCCATTCAAAAGTCATTTTCATTGAAAAGCACTGAAGATAATTGGAACTGGAATTTGAATTTCAGTGTACTTCCTGAATTGACTGGAATTTAAATATAATTAACCCCAACCCTGGAACAAAGTATGATCTTCAAACTATCCTTTTTATCTGTGACAGGGTATGAACTACAACTGTTGTCTATGTTCCCCTGGGGACCCTGTTTAGGGAAGCACAGGCAGGAAAGTATAAAAGCCAATTAGTCAAGTCAATTAACAAAGTAGACCAGAGTAGACTAGACTAAGCTGCCATTGCATTGGTGTCAATAGTAAATGGCTTGAGTGGAGGAAATGGCGACTGTGCTTGAACCTGAAAGTGCGGCAAGTGAAGTGCGTGACAATAAATAGAAAATTGTGAAATCAAAGAATGGAACAAAATTAGCTAAAGTTGTAGTAGAAGACAACGACCGGTCCAATAATGCATTTCTTATTGAACTGAGTTTTTTGGACAAGGAGATTCATTTGGGAGATTCATTAGTAATATCCATTAGCAGTGGGAAAGGAGTGGGAAAGGTGGATTCAATCAAGGTGACTAGAAGTGGCCTTGTTTGTGTTGATGAAGAACAGAATAAATGCCTGCCAAAGGAGTTATAGCTGGAGTCTGTGCATGAGTACCTTAGTCAAAAATCCCAGGAGTGGTCAGTGCACGTCACCTAACCCATATGGTAAATGGAAGGAAGGAGAAAAGCCTATCGATATTATTGTTGTTTGAGGAGACTCTACCTGAATATGTGAAGATTGGATACAGTATGTGAGGTACGTGGTGAGAGCATTTGTGTCCAAACCATGACAGTGTGGAATTTGTAAAGGATATGGTTACGTGTCAAATCTTTGCAGATGGGAGAAGTATAGTATTGAAGAATCTGTCAATGGAAAATGTTGCAACTGTGGTGGGGATCATTCTCCAGACTTCCTTTAGTGCCCTGTTAGGGTGAAAGAGGTTGAGGTGCCAAGAATCAGGGCTGGCAGCAGATCTCTTATGTGGAGGCAGTGAAGAGAGTTGAAGGAGCAAGAGGCCACAGTGTTGAAGATATGGAGGTGGATGCATTCCAACCAGTTGCTAGTGTTTTAAATCAATTGAGTGATCTGGATACACTCATTGTGAAGAAAGTGGATTTTTGTGGCATTTATAGCCACAGTGACTAAGTGTCTAAGAAGTCCAAGAAGCTGGACATCATTATTTCTGCAGCCAAGAAGTTTTTGGGGCTCCAGGACTTCATGGCAGAAGCATTGCAAGGACTATTGTCGCTAGTAAATGTCCCGCCCTCACAGGGGTCTTTATAGCCTGTGTAGGGACCTTATTGTAATTGTGTTTTTTTACAGAAAAGCAGGTTGATTTTGTTTAATGAATTTCTTTTTTGATAGATTGTAAGATATTTGATCTATTTTTAACTGAACTATCCTAATTTATCCACCATTTTTGGTATTTGTTCAAGAGTGCTTTTTGTCCCTGAAGAGAATTTGGAGATGTTGTACTGTATTGGTTCTGAGCACATTAATGTTTGAGGGCAACCATTTTGAGAACCATGCTGACTTTTTGAAGAAGAGTTTGGGGTGAGGTCAAATGTGCTCTGAAGGTATGTTTGTTACATTATCTGTATCAATACTGATATACAGTACCAGTCAAAGGTTTGGACACACCTACTCATTCAAGGGTTGACTATTTTCTACATAGTTGAATAATGGTGAAGACATCAAACCTATAAAACATGGAATATGTGGAATCATGTAGTAGCCAAAAAAGTGTTAAACATATCAAAATATATTTTAGATTTGAGATTCTTCAAAGTAGCCACCCTTTGCCTTGATGACAGCTTTGCACACTCTTGGCATTCTCTCAACCAGCTTCACCTAGAATGCTTTTCCAAGGAGTTCCCACATATGCTGAGCACTTGTTGGCTGCTTTTACTTTACTCTGTGTAGTCTAGTAGCCTAGTGGTTAGAGCGTTGGAGCGTTGGACTAGTAACCGGAAGGTTGCAAGTTCAAACCCCTGAGCTGACAAGGTACAAATCTGTCGTTCTGCCCCTGAACAGGCAGTTAACCCACTGTTCCTAGGCTGTCATTGAAAATAAGAATGTTCTTAACTGACTTGCCTAGTTAAATAAAGGTTTTAAAAAAATTCATCCTAAACCATCTCGAATGAGTTGGGTGATTGTGGAGGCCAGGTCATCTGATGAAACACTCTATTTCTTGGTCAAATGGTCCTTACACAGCCTGGAGGTGTGTTGGGTCATTGTCCTGTTGAAAAACAAATTATAGTCCCACTAAGCGCAAACCAGATGGGATGTAATGCTGTGGTAGCCATGCAGGTTAAGTGTGCCTTGAATTCTAAATAAATCACTGACAGTGTCACCAGCAAAGCCCTCCCACACCATCACACCTCCTCCTCCATGCTTCATGGTGGGAACAACACAGGCGGAGATCATCCTTTCACCTACTCTGCGTCTTACAAATACATGGCAGTTGGAACCAAAAATCTCCAATTTGGACTCATCAGACCAAAGGACAGATTTCCACCGCTCTAATGTCCATTGCTCATGTTTCTTGGCCAAAGCAAGTCTCTTCTTATTATTGGTGTCCTTCAGTAGTGGTTTCTTTGCAGCAATTTGAAAAATGAAGACCTGATTCACACAGTCTCCTCTGAAGAGTTGATGTGTCTGCTATTTGAACTCTGTGAAGCATTTATTTGGGTTGCAATTTCTGAGGCTGGTAACTCTAATGAACTTATCCTCTGCAGCAGAGGTAACTCTGGGTCTGCCATTCCTGTGGCGGTCCTCATGAGAGCCAGTTTCATCATAGCGCTTGATGGTTTTTGCGATTGCACTTTAAGAAACGCTTAAAGTTCTTGAAATGTTCCACATTGACTGACCTTTATGTCCTAAAGTAATGATGGACTGTCATTTATCTTTGCCCCCGGTGATGCGTTGTGCAGACCTCACTACCCTATGCAGAGCATTACGGTTGTGGGCGGAGCAGTTGCCGTACCAGGCGGTGATACAGCCCGACAGGATGCTCTCGATTGTAGAAGTTTGTGAGTGCTTTTGGTGACAAGCCGAATTTCTTCAGCCTCCTTCTTCACGATGCTATCTGTGTGGGTGGACCAATTCAGTTTGTCTGTGATGTGTACGCCGAGGAACTTAAAACTTACTACCCTCTCCACTACTGTTCCATCGATGTGGATAGGGGTGTGTTCCCTCTGCTGTTTCCTGAAGTCCACAATCATCTCCTTAGTTTTGTTGACGTTGCGTGTGAGGTTATTTTCCTGACACCACACTCAGAGGGCCCTCACCTCCTCCCTGTAGGCCGTCTCGTCATTGTTGGTAATCAAGCCTACCACTGTTGTGTCGTCCGCAAACTTGATGATTGAGTTGGAGGCGTGCGTGGCCACGCAGTCGTGGGTGAACAGGGAGTACAGGAGAGGGCTCAGAATGCACCCTTGTGGGGCCCCAGTGTTGAGGATCAGCGAGGTGGAAATGTTGTTGCCTACCCTCACCACCTGGGGGCGGCCCGTCAGGAAGTCCAGTGCCCAGTTGCACAGGGCGGGGTCGAGACCCAGGGTCTCGAGCTTGATGACGAGCTTGGAGGGCACTATGGTGTTAAATGCCGAGCTGTAGTCGATGAACAGCATTCTCACATAGGTATTCCTCTTGTCCAGATGGGTTAGGGCAGTGTGCAGTGTGGTTGAGATTGCATCGTCTGTGGACCTATTTGGGCGGTAAGCAAATTGGAGTGGGTCTAGGGTGTCAGGTAGGGTGGAGGTGATATGGTCTTTGACTAGTCTCTCAAAGCACTTCATGATGACGGAAGTGAGTGCTACGGGGCGGTAGTCGTTTAGCTCAGTTACCTTAGCTTTCTTGGGAACAGGAACAATGGTGGCCCTTTTGAAGCATGTGGGAACAACAGACTGGGATAGGGATTGATTGAATATGTCCGTAAACACACCAGCCAGCTGGTCTGCGCATTCTCTGAGGGCGCGGCTGGGGATGCCGTCTGGGCCTGCAGCCTTGCGAGGGTTGACACGTTTAAATGTTTTCCTCACGTCGGCTGCAGTGAAGGAGAGTCCGCATGTTTTAGTTGCGGGCCGTGTCAGTGGCACTGTATTGTCCTCAAAGCGGGCAAAAAAGTTATTTAGTCTGCCTGGGAGCAAGACATCCTGGTCCGTGACGGGGCAGGTTTTCTTTTTGTAATCTGTGATTGACTGTAGACCCTGCCACATACCTCTTGTGTCTGAGCCGTTGAATTGAGATTCTACTTTGTCTCTATACTGACGCTTAGCTTGTTTGATTGCCTTGCGGAGGGAATAGTTACACTGTTTGTATTCGGTCATGTTTCCGGTCAACTTGCCCTGATTAAAAGCAGTGGTTCGGGCTTTCAGTTTCACGTGAATGCTGCCATCAATCCACGGTTTCTGGTTTGGGAATGTTTTAATCGTTGCTATGGGAACGACATCTTCAACGCACGTTCTAATGAACTCGCTCACCGAATCAGTGTATTCGTCAATGTTGTTGTCTGACGCAATACGAAACATATCCCAGTCCACGTGATGGAAGCAGTCTTGGAGTGTGGAGTCAGATTGGTCAGACTAGCGTTGAACAGACCTCAGCGCGGGAGCTTCTTGTTTTAGTTTCTGTCTGTAGGCAGGGATCAACAAAATGGAGTCGTGGTCAGCTTTTCCGAAAGGAGGGCGGGGCAGAGCCTTATATGCGTAGCGGAAGTTAGAATAGCAGTGATCCAAGGTTTTCCAGCCCTGGTTGCGCAATCGATATGCTGATAAAATTTAGGGAGTCTTGTTTTCAGATTAGCCTTGTTAAAATCCCCAGCTACAATGAATGCAGCCTCCGGATAAATGGATTCCAGTTTGCACAGAGTCAAATAAAGTTTGTTCAGAGCCATCGATGTGTCTGCTTGGGGGGGAATATATACGGCTGTGATTATAATCGAAGAGAATTCCCTTGGTAGATAATGCGGTCGACATTTGATTGTGAGGAATTCTAAATCAGGTGAACAGAAGGACTTGAGTACCTGTATGTTGTTATGATCACACCACATCACATTAACCATGAAGCATACGCCCCCGCCCCTCTTCTTACCAGAAAGATGTTTGTTTCTGTCTGCGCGATGCGTGGAGAAACCAGCTGGCTGCACCGACTCCGATAGCATCTCTCCAGTGAGCCATGTTTCCGTGAAGCAAAGAACGTTACAGTCTCTGATGTCCCTCTGGAATGCTACCCTTGCTCGGATTTCATCAACCTTGTTGTCAAGAGACTGGACATTGGTGAGAAGAATGCTAGGGAGTGGTGCACGATGTGCCCGTCTCCGGAGTCTGACCAGAAGACTGCTGCGTTTCCCCCTTTTACGAAGTCGTTTTTTTGGGTCGCCAGCTGGGATCCATTCCGTTGTCCTGGGTGAAAGGCAGAACACAGGATCCGCTTCGGGAAAGTCATATTCTTGGTCGTACTGATGGTGAGTTGACGCTGCTGTTATATTCAGTAGTTATTCTTGACTGTATGTAATGAAACCCAAGATGACCTGGGGTACCAATGTAAGAAATAACACGTAAAAAAACAAAAAACTGCATAGTTTCCTAGGAACGCGAAGCGAGGCGCCGGAAGTACTTGTCACAACACAACTGATTGGCTCAAACGCATCAAGAAGGGAAAAAAATCCACAAATTCACTTTTAACAAGGCACACCTGTTAATGGAAATTCATTCCAGGTGACTACCTCATGAAGCTGGATGAGTGAATGCCAAGAGTGTGCAAAGCTGTCATCAAGGCAACGGGTGGCTACTTTGAGGAATCTCAAATCTAAAATATATTTGGATTTGTTTAACACTTTTTTGGTTACTGCAAGATTCCATATGTGTTATTTCATAGTTTTGATGCCTTCACTATTATTCTACAATGTGGAAAATAGACTAAATAAACAAAAACCCTGAGTAGGTGTGTCCAAACTTTTGACTGGTACTGGATGTGACAATATTAAAAATGTTCTATTGTTCTGTGCTGCCACTGCAATAGTGGATTATTTTTTTAGTTGGCTGTGTTTGGAGAGGCATTGGGAGAGCAACCAGTATAGTGACTCAGACCTCCATTAAGGTGATTGTTTATTCTGTTGTGCGTTTTATATTTCAGTGAAATATTTACTGTTTATTTATAGTGTCCAACAAGCAAACCTAAACCTCTAAGCTTAACAACTTATATAAAAAAAAGATATCTGCCTTTCTACTGTTTTCCTTCAGTGGGCATGGTAGAACCTGTAGTTATTATATTACTTATGTCTAGATGTTACATATCCCTACAGAGTTTGCTGTCACTTATACAGATATAACAGTAAGTACAGTTATTTTAACAGTAATGTTCCATATAGGGCAGGGATGTGCAACTTTGATGGGGAAGGGGGCCACACACTATCTGACCTCATCATGATGGGCTGCAGTGGCTCGCAGGTCTGCATACCCACATCCATATCCACACACACAGTCAGAGCTGGCCCTAACCTTTTTGGGGCCTTAAGTGACATTTTATTGTCTGATTGCTGACATTCTCTTTACCTGTCTAGAAGTGAGAGTGTACCATGTGAGTGCTCAGTTGGGGAATCCATCTTTTAATTAAATTGGAGGGGATGGGGTTAGCATCAAACGATTGGATATAATACTTTCTTGTGCACTGCTCAGTGACGCAAACAACAACATTTCCATCAGAAACGATTACGGATACCATCCAACACGGGAAACATGCTGCTACAACATGTACGACAACGTTTCCATCAGAAACGATTACGGATACCATCCAACACGGGAAACGTGCTGCTACAACATGTACGACAACGTTTCCATCAGAAACGATTACGGATACCATCCAACACGGGAAACATGCTGCTACAACATGTACAACAACGTTTCCATCAGAAACGATTACGGATACCATCCAACACGGGAAACGTGCTGCTAAAACATGTACAACAACGTTTCCATCAGAAACGATTACGGATACCATCCAACACGGGAAACATGCTGCTACAACATGTACAACAACGTTTCCATCAGAAACGATTACGGATACCATCCAACACGGGAAACGTGCTGCTACAACATGTACGACAACGTTTCCATCAGAAACGATTACGGATACCATCCAACACGGGAAACGTGCTGCTACTGTCATGTATTGTCATGTTGTGTCTTGTTTCTGTCCTTTCCCTTCACCCTGTCTCCCTCTGCTGGTCGTTATTAGGTTACCTTTTCTCCCCCTCTTTCCCCCAGCTGTTCCTTGTCTCCTCCTAACTACCTCGTCACCCCTTTTCCCACCTGTTCCCTTTTTCCCTCTGATTAGTCCTCTATATCTCTCTCTGTTTTTGTTCCTGTCTTTGTCGGATTCTTGTTTGTGTTTTTCATGCCTGAACCAGACTATCGTCATGTTTGCTGCAACCTTGTCCTGTCCTGTCGGAATCTGCCGGTCCATCTGAGCCTACCTATGTTTTGTTATTAAAGAAGTTCTGTTTACGTTAATTCGCTTTTGGGTCCTCATTCACGCACCGTAACAGAAGAATGCGACCAAGAATGGACCCAGCGACTTCGGATCCTCTCCACTCAGCCGTCGAGATCCAGGGAGCGATGCTTGGCAGACACGAGCAGGAATTGTCTGCTGCTCGACATGCCGTTGAGACCCTGGCCACCCAAGTCTCCAACCTCACAGAACAGGTTCACCATCTCCGCCTCGATCCACCGGCCACTTCCAGGGCTTTCGAATCTCCGGAGCCCAGAATCAATAACCCGCCGTGTTACTCTGGGGAGCCCACTGAATGCCGCTCGTTCCTCACCCAGTGTGATATTGTGTTTTCTCTCCAGCCCAACACTTACTCCAGGAGCACTGCTCGTGTCGCCTACGTCATATCTCTCCTTACTGGACGGGCTCGTGAGTGGGGCACGGCAATCTGGGAGGCAAGGGCTGAGTGTACTAACCAGTATCAGGACTTTAAGGAGGAGATGATACGGGTTTTTGATCGATCTGTTTTTGGGGAGGAGGCTTCCAGGGCCCTGCCTTCCCTATGTCAAGGTAATCGATCCATAACAGACTACTCTATTGAGTTTCGCACTCTTGCTGCCTCCAGTGGCTGGAACGAGCCGGCTTTGCTCGCTCGTTTTCTGGAGGGTCTCCGCGCAGAGGTAAAGGATGAGATTCTCTCCCGGGAGGTTCCTTCCAGCGTGGATTCCTTGATTGAACTCGCTATTCGCATTGAGCGACGGGTTGATCTTCGTCACCGAGCTCGTGGAAAGGAGCTCGCGTTCTCCGTTGCCCCCCTCTCCGCATCACTACCATCTTCCTCTGCCGGCTCGGGTGCTGAGCCTATGCAGCTGGGAGGTATCCGCATCTCGACTAAGGAGAGGGAACGGAGAATCACCAACCGCCTCTGTCTCTATTGCGGTTCTGCTGGTCATTTTGTCACTTCATGTCCAGTAAAAGCCAGAGCTCATCAGTAAGCGGAGGGCTACTGGTGAGCGCTACTACTCCTGTCTCTCCTTCAAGATCCTGCACTACCTTGTCGGTCCATCTACGCTGGACCGGTTCGTCAGCTTCCTGCAGTGCCTTAATAGACTCTGGGGCAGAGGGCTGTTTTATGGACGAGACCTGGGCTCGGGAACATGACATTCCTCTCAGACAGTTAAGGGAGTCCACGGCCTTGTTCGCCCTGGATGGTAGTCCTCTCCCCAGGATTCAGCGTGAGACGCTACCTTTAACCCTCACTGTTTCTGGTAATCATAGCGAAACCATTTCTTTTTTAATTTTTCGTTCACCTTTTACACCTGTTGTTTTGGGCCATCCCTGGTTAGTTTGTCATAATCCTTCCATTAATTGGTCTAGTAATTCTATCCTCTCCTGGAACGTCTCTTGTCATGTGAAATGTTTAATGTCTGCTATCCCTCCTGTTTCCTCTGTCTCTTCTTCACAGGAGGAGCCTGGTGATTTGACAGGGGTGCCGGAGGAATATCACGATCTGCGCACGGTGTTCAGTCGGTCCAGGGCCACCTCTCTTCCCCCACACCGGTCGTATGATTGTAGTATTGATCTCCTTCCGGGAACCACTCCCCCCCGGGGTAGACTATACTCTCTGTCGGCTCCCGAACGTAAGGCTCTCGAAGATTATTTGTCTGTAGCTCTTGCCGCCGGTACCATAGTCCCCTCCTCCTCTCCCGCCGGAGCGGGGTTTTTTTTTGTTAAGAAGAAGGACGGGTCCCTGCGCCCCTGCATAGATTATCGAGGGCTGAATGACATAACAGTGAAGAATCGTTATCCGCTTCCTCTTATGTCTTCAGCCTTCGAGATCCTGCAGGGAGCCAGGTTTTTCACTAAGTTGGACCTTCGTAACGCTTACCATCTCGTGCGCATCAGGGAGGGGGACGAGTGGAAGACGGCGTTTAACACTCCGTTAGGGCACTTTGAATACCGGGTTCTTCCTTTCGGCCTCGCTAACGCTCCAGCTGTCTTTCAGGCATTAGTCAATGATGTCCTGAGAGACATGCTGAACATCTTTGTTTTCGTTTACCTTGACGATATCCTGATTTTTTCACCGTCACTCCAGATTCATGTTCAGCACGTTCGACGTGTCCTCCAGCGCCTTTTAGAGAATTGTCTTTTTGTGAAGGCTGAGAAGTGCTCTTTTCATGCCTCCTCCGTCACATTTCTCGGTTCTGTTATTTCCGCTGAAGGCATTAAGATGGATCCCGCTAAGGTCCAAGCTGTCATTGATTGGCCCGTCCCTAAGTCACGCGTCGAGCTGCAGCGCTTTCTCGGCTTCGCGAACTTCTATCGTCGTTTCATCCGTAATTTCGGTCAGGTGGCAGCTCCTCTCACAGCCCTTACTTCTGTCAAGACGTGCTTTAAGTGGTCCGTTTCCGCCCAAGGAGCTTTTGATCTCCTCAAGAATCGTTTTACATCCGCACCTATCCTTGTTACACCTGACGTCACTAGACAGTTCGTTGTCGAGGTTGACGTGTCAGAGGTGGGCGTGGGAGCCATTCTTTCTCAGCGCTCCCTCTCTGACGACAAGGTCCACCCTTGCGCGTATTTTTCTCATCGCCTGTCGCCGTCGGAACGTAACTATGATGTGGGAAACCGCGAACTGCTCGCCATCCGCTTAGCCCTAGGCGAATGGCGACAGTGGTTGGAGGGGGCGACCGTTCCTTTTGTCGTTTGGACTGACCATAGGAACCTTGAGTACATCCGTTCTGCCAAACGACTTAATGCGCGTCAGGCGCGCTGGGCGCTGTTTTTCGCTCGTTTCGAGTTCGTGATTTCTTATCGTCCGGGCTCTAAGAACACCAAGCCTGATGCTTTATCTCGTCTCTTCAGTTCTTCAGTAGCCTCCACTGACCCCGAGGGGATTCTCCCTGAGGGGCGTGTTGTCGGGTTGACTGTCTGGGGAATTGAGAGGCAGGTAAAGCAAGCACTCACTCAAACTCCGTCGCCGCGCGCTTGTCCTAGGAACCTTCTTTTCGTTCCCGTTCCTACTCGTCTGGCCGTTCTTCAGTGGGCTCACTCTGCCAAGTTAGCCGGCCATCCTGGCGTTCGGGGTACGCTTGCTTCCATTCGCCAGCGTTTTTGGTGGCCCACCCGGGAGCATGACACGCGTCGCTTCGTGGCTGCTTGTTCGGTCTGCGCGCAGACTAAGTCCGGTAACTCCCCTCCTGCCGGCCGTCTCAGGCCGCTTCCCATTCCCTCTCGACCGTGGTCTCACATCGCCTTAGATTTTGTCACCGGACTGCCTTCGCCAGCGGGGAAGACTGTTATTCTTACGGTTGTCGACAGGTTCTCTAAGGCGGTTCATTTTATTCCCCTTGCTAAGCTTCCTTCTGCTAAAGAGACGGCACAAATCATCATCGAGAATGTTTTCAGAATTCATGGCCTTCCGTCAGACGTCGTTTCGGACAGAGGTCCGCAATTCACGTCTCAATTTTGGAGGGAGTTTTGCCGTTTGATTGGGGCTTCCGTCAGTCTCTCTTCCGGCTTTCACCCCCAGTCTAACGGTCAAGCAGAACGGGCCAATCAGACTATTGGTCGCATCTTACGCAGTCTTTCTTTTCGCAACCCTGCGTCTTGGGTCAGAACAGCTCCCCTGGGCAGAATACGCCCACAACTCGCTTCCTTCGTCTGCGACCGGGCTATCTCCTTTTCAGAGTAGCCTCGGGTACCAGCCTCCGCTGTTCTCATCTCAGTTCGCCGAGTCCAGCGTCCCCTCCGCTCAGGCTTTTGTCCAACGTTGCGAGCGCACCTGGAAGAGGGTCAGGTCTGCACTTTGCCGTTATAGGGCGCAGACTGTGAGAGCTGCTAATAAGCGTAGAACTAAGAGTCCTAGATATTGTCGCGGTCAGAGAGTTTGGCTCTCCACTCAGAACCTTCCCCTTAAGACCGCTTCTCGCAAGTTGACCCCGCGGTTCATTGGTCCGTTCCGTATTTCTCGGATCATTAATCCTGTCGCAGTGCGACTTCTTCTTCCGCAATATCTTCATCGCGTCCACCCGGTCTTCCATGTCTCCTGTGTCAAGCCCGTTCTTCGCGCCCCCGCTCGTCTTCCCCCCCCCCCCATCCTTGTCGAGGGCACACCCATCTACAGGGTCCGTAGGATTTTGGACATGCGTCCTCGGGGCCGTGGTCATCAGTACCTAGTAGATTGGGAGGGGTACGGTCCTGAGGAGAGGAGTTGGGTTCCCTCTCGGGACGTGCTGGACCGTGCGCTGATCGATGATTTCCTCCGTTGCCGCCAGGTTTCCTCCTCGAGTGCGCCAGGAGGCGCTCGGTGAGTGGGGGGGTACTGTCATGTATTGTCATGTTGTGTCTTGTTTCTGTCCTTTCCCTTCACCCTGTCTCCCTCTGCTGGTCGTTATTAGGTTACCTTTTCTCCCCCTCTTTCCCCCAGCTGTTCCTTGTCTCCTCCTAACTACCTCGTCACCCCTTTTCCCACCTGTTCCCTTTTTCCCTCTGATTAGTCCTCTATATCTCTCTCTGTTTTTGTTCCTGTCTTTGTCGGATTCTTGTTTGTGTTTTTCATGCCTGAACCAGACTATCGTCATGTTTGCTGCAACCTTGTCCTGTCCTGTCGGAATCTGCCGGTCCATCTGAGCCTACCTATGTTTTGTTATTAAAGAAGTTCTGTTTACGTTAATTCGCTTTTGGGTCCTCATTCACGCACCGTAACAGCTACAACATGTACGACAACGTTTCCATCAGAAACGATTACGGATACCATCCAACACGGGAAACGTGCTGCTACAACATGTACGACAACGTTTCCATCAGAAACGATTACGGATACCATCCAACACGGGAAACGTGCTGCTACAACATGTACGACAACGTTTCCATCAGAAACGATTACGGATACCATCCAACACGGGAAACGTGCTGCTACAACATGTACGACAACGTTTCCATCAGAAACGATTACGGATACCATCCAACACGGGAAACGTGCTGCTACAACATGTACGACAACGTTTCCATCAGAAACGATTACGGATACCATCCAACACGGGAAACGTGCTGCTACAACATGTACGACAACGTTTCCATCAGAAACGATTACGGATACCATCCAACACGGGAAACGTGCTGCTACAACATGTACGACAACGTTTCCATCAGAAACGATTACGGATACCATCCAACACGGGAAACGTGCTGCTACAACATGTACGACAACGTTTCCATCAGAAACGATTACGGATACCATCCAACACGGGAAACATGCTGCTAAAACATGTACGACAACGGGTCGGCGATTTCTCACAAGCTCTATGGAATGCCCTGAGACCCGGCATACTGATCAATTAAATAATAATAAAGGTGTCTGGATTTGGGCTAGATGTTGCATGCCTATCACATTTAGGAATGAATTTCAACTAGTTGCCTCCATTAACACTTACTAATGGAGTATGCCACACGTTCATGATCGAAAAACAGAGATTGAAATCTGATTTCAGAGAAGGAAAATCTGCACAGTGGCATTTCCCTGCATGTGGATATGATGTTATGACATGTCACCTTTCCCTGCAGGGCGGTGAGGCTTGTGGTTGAGCCCTCTACTGTCTGAGAGCCTGGAGGATGATAAGTCAGACAGAGAAAGCGGGACTGACGAGGTATGGCCTAGCCTAGACTCAGGTCCCTTCCAAGATGCATTCAAAATGATCTATTGCCGGGTTTCCAAAACTTGGTCCGGGGTCCTCCCACAGGTACACGTTTAGGATTTTGCCCTAAAACCACAGCTTATTCAAATAATCAAGCCTTGATTATTTGAAACAGCTGTGTAGTACTAGGGCAAAAACGAAAACGTGTACCTGTGGGAGACCCCAGGACTGAGTTTTAGGAAACCCTGGTCTAATGTATATCCTATTGTCAGGCCATGTATATGATGATGATGATGATATATGATATATGATGATGTATATGATATATATAATCATGTACAGTGCCTTGCGAAAGTATTCGGCCCCCTTGAACTTTGCGACCTTTTGCCACATTTCAGGCTTCAAACATAAAGATATAAAACTGTATTTTTTTGTGAAGAATCAACAACAAGTGGGACACAATCATGAAGTGGAACGACATTTATTGGATATTTCAAACTTTTTTAACAAATCAAAAACTGAAAAATTGGGCGTGCAAAATTATTCAGCCCCTTTACTTTCAGTGCAGCAAACTCTCTCCAGAAGTTCAGTGAGGATCTCTGAATGATCCAATGTTGACCTAAATGACTAATGATGATAAATACAATCCACCTGTGTGTAATCAAGTCTCCGTATAAATGCACCTGCACTGTGATAGTCTCAGAGGTCCGTTAAAAGCGCAGAGAGCATCATGAAGAACAAGGAACACACCAGGCAGGTCCGAGATACTGTTGTGAAGAAGTTTAAAGCCGGATTTGGATACAAAAAGATTTCCCAAGCTTTATACATCCCAAGGAGCACTGTGCAAGCGATAATATTGAAATGGAAGGAGTATCAGACCACTGCAAATCTACCAAGACCTGGCCGTCCCTCTAAACTTTCAGCTCATACAAGGAGAAGACTGATCAGAGATGCAGCCAAGAGGCCCATGATCACTCTGGATGAACTGCAGAGATCTACAGCTGAGGTGGGAGACTCTGTCCATAGGACAACAATCAGTCGTATATTGCACAAATCTGGCCTTTATGGAAGAGTGGCAAGAAGAAAGCCATTTCTTAAAGATATCCATAAAAAGTGTTGTTTAAAGTTTGCCACAAGACACCTGGGAGACACACCAAACATGTGGAAGAAGGTGCTCTGGTCAGATGAAACCAAAATTGAACTTTTTGGCAACAATGCAAAACGTTATGTTTGGCGTAAAAGCAACACAGCTCATCACCCTGAACACACCATCCCCACTGTCAAACATGGTGGTGGCAGCATCATGGTTTGGGCCTGCTTTTCTTCAGCAGGGACAGGAAAGATGGTTAAAATTGATGGGAAGATGGATGGAGCCAAATACAGGACCATTCTGGAAGAAAACCTGATGGAGTCTGCAAAAGACCTGAGACTGGGACGGAGATTTGTCTTCCAACAAGACAATGATCCAAAACATAAAGCAAAATCTACAATGGAATGGTTCAAAAATAAACATATCCAGGTGTTAGAATGGCCAAGTCAAAGTCCAGACCTCAATCCAATCGAGAATCTTTGGAAAGAACTGAAAACTGCTGTTCACAAATGCTCTCCATCCAACCTCACTGAGCTCAAGCTGTTTTGCAAGGAGGAATGGGAAAAAATGTCAGTCTCTCGATGTGCAAAACTGATAGACATATACCCCAAGCGACTTACAGCTGTAATCGCAACAAAAGGTGGCGCTACAAAGTATTAACTTAAGGGGGCTGAATAATTTTGCACGCCCAATTTTTCAGTTTTTGATTTGTTAAAAAAGTTTGAAATATCAAATAAATGTCGTTCCACTTCATGATTGTGTCCCACTTGTTGTTGATTCTTCACAAAAAAATACAGTTTTATATCTTTATGTTTGAAGCCTGAAATGTGGCAAAAGGTCGCAAAGTTCAAGGGGGCCGAATACTTTCGCAAGGCACTGTATATGATGATGATGATATGATGATGTATATGATGATGATATATGATGATGTATATGATATCATGTATATGATGATGATTATGTTATGAATACTCTCTGTCTTGGAGGGGGCAAAATGAACAAATCGTTTGCATGGGACTGTCACACCCTGGTCAAAGTATTTTGTGTTTATCTTTATTTATTTGGTCAGGCCAGGGTGTGGCATGGGTTTTTGTATGTGGTGTGTATGTATGGGGATTGTAGCTAGTGGGGTGTTCTAGCTAAGTCTATGGCTGTCTGAAGTGGTTCTCAATCAGAGGCAGGTGTTTATCGTTGTCTCTGATTGGGAACCATATTTAGGCAGCCATATTCTTTGAGTTTGTGGTGGGTGATTGTCCTTAGTGTCCTGATGTCATTGTTCTGTGTTAGGTTACACAAGTATAGGCTGTTTCGGTTTTCGTTAAGTTTATTGTTTTGGTAGTGTTTGTGTTTAGTGTGTTACTTCATTAAACATGGATTGCAATAGACACGCCGCATTTTGGTCCGACTCTCCTTCTCATCAAGAAAACCGTTACAGGGACATGTTAAAACTTGTTTAGAGGTTGGAAACATGTTTAAACCCGTCTTGGGGTTAGCTTACCAGAGATGAGTCTGCTGTGGGTTTTGGAGCTGAAACTATTTCTGGCAGAGGCTGGGGGAGGGAGATAGGACAATCGTCATGATATTTCCCATCAGTAACTTGTAAGTAACTACATTTTGCCTGAGAAAGACATTAGTATTCAGCTCTACTCTAGGCTTTATGAAACAGTATTAATATGATATACACAGTGATCATTCAGTAGCACACACCCAGCCCTTTCATATTGGAGAACAGGGTTCTGATGTCACCAGTGCTAAACCACACATAGTGATGCGTTTCCCCCACCAGCTGTGATGCTACTGAAACCACTTCAGAGGCTCGTACTCAACAGGTGCAACAGGCAGGTGTTACCACAGCTACAATACACCGCTCTATTGACACACATTGATCCAACTTCAAGATCTCATCTTAGTTTTACACAAAGTGAGCTACAATACATATCTCAGATTTAATTCAACTTGATTTCACTAACTATGTCCCTCCCTAAGTTGTGATGGTCAGGGACTCTTTTTAATAAAAAACTAGCAACAGCACACCAGAGAGGTTAGCAGTCTTACCAGTGTGTGTGGCCTGGTGATGACGAGTAGGGTGATGGAGACCACGTGGCTGATAGTGAGGAGACCGACCCAGAGAAGGAGTCCACTGACCAGGCGCCGCTGGCTCCCCTGGACCCTCGGGCTATGATGGTGGTAGTTCTCTGAAACTTCACAGCGATCCATTGACTGCTGCGGCATCATCAATCTGCAACGTCCGGCCGTGGAGGGGAGAGAGGCTCGGGTAGAGCAACCTCAGTCCCCTGAGATGCAGCAGAGGGCGTGCAGGAAGAGAGAGAGATGGAGCCGCTGTGTGTGTTTGTCCTCTTGGCTTCCTCTGCTGTGAAACCTCAGAACACTGCTGTGTGTGTGTTGCATCTGTATCCGACGAGGACGTCTTTATGTCTGTGTTCCTCTGTAGCTGTCCAGGACAGGAGGCAGGTCGGGCTGGTACTTTCCTGAGTGACTGAAGGAAAACAAAGATAGATAACTCTTCACGTAGGGTAATGGCCCTCCTACTAATCACACTACTCTCATAGAGAAAGAGGAACACCACTCACAACCAATGAGAAAACGAGGGCGTGATAAACATTGACCTTTAAGTGAAAATGAGTCATTCACATCCTTCCCCTAAATAGATTTTACAATGTGATTTGTCAGCTACTACTATAAACCAAATCGAACTGATAGATTTTGATAGTGTTTTGGCACCGTTCAATGTGAGTCCATTCACATTGCTAATTGTGTCAGTGTGTGATTCGCTTTCTTTTTCTATTCTCTTCCTCTTTCTCTTTCTGTGCGAAAGTACTGTAGTAAAGTAGAGGTCAAGTCAACATATTGAAACCCCACTCTTCAGTACATTAATATGATAACATGTCACAAGGTTGTGTTTCAAATGTTTGCATCTCTAAAATCTCCCAGTCTAAGCTGCATGCCAGGCTGTGCTGTGCACCTCTTATGGTTTCACTTTGGTTACTTGTGGCTGACCTGGGAAAAGTTTCCGGACCAGGGTTAAGGTGTCAATCTTGGTATTTGACCTGGTTAGTGATGACAAAGGCCAAAACAACACCTACACATATGATGATTAGATCGACATTATGGAACAAAAACACTTCCCTAAGTGAAAGTTGGATACTACTCACCGTTTCTAACATTGTTTAGGTTGTAAAGGAAATAACTGATCTTTCCTTTCTTGTGGCATATGAGCAATAGGCTTTGTAATATACAGACACAGGAATGTGGGTACAATAACCATGTTTATCTGACGTAATTGGTGAAGTGCAAAGTACAGATGATGACATGTAGTAAATAGTAACAGAGCAGCCCTCAGGCACTACGGGTAAGTATATACATGACTTCTCCCTTTCTTTGGATCATTTGTTTCTCAAAACAATGTTCTTTCAACCCAGTGTTTCACATTGCAAACAATATGCAAACAAGCGTTGCTTTTTTTTCTTGGTAATATAGACATCACAATAGTCATTAAATTGTTATTATTAATGTCTTGCCAATGTTTTATTTTTCTATTTTGGTTTTTGTTTGTTTTTCAACCTTCTCTGTTTGAACTACAAACACTGACAGAATTGGCATTCTGATAGGTCTTCCATAACGAGTTGAATTCACTGGTGTGTCAGTGTTTACTTGGTTGCTTTACATTGTTTGTTTTTGTGTTGTTGGTGTTGGAGAACACACAGGTGAGTAGTTTTCTTCCAGGCTGACTCTTGTTTCAGGTTCTCTTTCCAATGGATAAGTCCATTATGGTTTCTAAGTGTCTCTCTGGGTGTGTTGTTTCATGTGTTTTTAACAGGTGTCTCGGGTTCCTTCAGTAGATTCTCTTATTTTGTGTTTGTACTATATATGACCTTGGCTGGTCATGTTTTCCAATTAAAATCGCTGGTTGCCATTTGTTGTCTTGTCTGTTCCTGACGCGTTCTCCTTCCTTCATGACCAAAAGCTAACATGTGCTTTGGTCAAGGTAGTGTTTTGTCTCTGTTGTCTGCTTGTGAGCCTGTTCCTGATATGCTGATAGAGTCCTGGATTTAACAATCTCTCTGACTTAAACATCTTTGAGAGACATACTCCATCCAGGGGTATTTCTTTACTCAATGAGAGCTAAGTATTCACCATGTAACAGCCTTATTCTAAAATTGATTAAATAGTTTTTCCTCATCAATCTACACACAATACCCCATAATGACAAAGAAAAAAATATCAAATATTTTTGGAAATAAAACTGAAATCACATTTACTTAAGTATTCAGACCATTTACTCAGTACTTTGTTGAAGCACCTTTGGCAGTGATTACAGCCTTGAGTCTTCTTGGGTATGAAGCTACAAGCTTGGCACACCTGTATTTTGGGAGTTTCTCCCACTCTTCTCTGCAAATCCTCTCAAGCTCTGTCAGGTTGGATGGGGAATGTCGCTGCACAGCTATTTTCAGGTCTCTCCAGAGACGTTCGATCTGGTTCAAGTACGGGCTCAGGCTGGGCCACTCAAGGACATTGAGTCTTTTCCCGAAGCCACTCATGCGTTGTCTTGGTTAGTGTATTTGCTTAGTGTATTTGTCCATTTTGAAGGTGAACCTTCGCCCCCAGTCTGAGGTCCTGAGCGCTCCAGAGCAGGTTTTCATCAAGGATCTCTCTCTACTTTTCTCCATTCATCTTATCCTCGACCTTGACTAGTCTCCCAGTCCCACAGCATGATGCTTCACCATAGAGATGGTGGCAGGTTTCCTTCAGACGTGACACTTGGCATTCAGGCCAAAGAGTTCCATCTTGGTTTCATCAGACCAGAGAATCTTGTTTCTCATGATCTGAGTCCTTTAGTTGCCTTTTGGCAAACACCAAGTGGACTGTCATGTGCGTTTTACTGAGGAGTGGCTTCCGTCTGGCCACTCTACCATAAAGGCCTGATTAGTAGAGTGCTGCATAGATGGTTGTCCTTCTGGAAGGTTCTCCCATCTCCAAAGAGGAACTCTGGAGCTCATTCAGAGTGACCATCAGGTTCTTTGTCACCTCCCTGACTAAGGCCCTCCTCCCCCGAATGCTCAGTCTTGCCAGACGGCCAGATCTAGGAAGAGTCTTGGTGGTTCCAAACTTTTTCCATTTAAGAATGGAGGCCACTGTGTTCTTGAGGACCTTCGATGCTGCAGAAATGTTTTGGTACCCTTCCCCAGACCTGTGCCTCGACACAATCCTGTCCCTGAGTTCTACGGACAATTCCTTCGACCTCATAGCTTGGTTTTTGCTCTGACATGCACTGTCAACCTTGAGACTATATATAGGCAGGTGTGTGCCATTTCCCAATCATGTCCAATCAATTGAATTTACCACAGGTGGACTTCAATCAAGTTTTAGAAACATCTCAAGGATGATCAATGGAAACAGGATGCACCTGAGCTCAATTTCACGTCTCATAACAAAGGGTCTGAATTTGTTATGTAAATAAGGTATTATTTCTGTTTTTTTTTTTTTATACATTTGCAGGAATTTATAAACATGTTTTCGATTTGTCATTATCGGGTATTGTGTGTAGATTGAGAAGAAAAATAAAATTAATCAAATTTAGAATATGGCTGTAACGTCATCATTGTAAATAAGATTTTGTTCTTATCTGACTTGCCTAGATAAATAAAGGTACAAAAAATAGCTTTTTATAACAGGTTCTTCAGTCTGAACTACTCTCTCAGCTTGGCCGTTTGACTGTGGAAATCTAGGGCTCGACGTGACATGTTTGAACTCTTAGCTGGTAGAAAACTCTTGACTCACAAGACATTTCTTGACTCACAAGCTGTCTTCCATTGTTGGGGCACAAAACGTTGATCACCCCATGCCTTGCAAAGATCGACTTTAGTGCTGTAATTGTGTTTACTTGCTGTCCCACTGAACTTGGAGATTTCTGGGTATTTTCTAGTAATCCACACATAGTAGGAATTCTGTGTCATTGTAATGGAAACTTTGGCCCAAGCTCTCTCTTATATTGTATGGGACGTGCAGACTGCACATTTTGTTACATCTTCCATCTATTTAGCCATGCCTGGCCAGAACAGAACTTCCCCTGTGTGCGTCATGGATTTTTCAGATTTCTTCTCATTTTCTGAGGGACAAGTTTGAACTTTTGAACAGCAGTCCATCTGAGTATTTCAAGTCCTCTCTGAAGGTGCAGTGGTGCTGTATTTTCTTTGCAACTTTCCCTCTCGTGTCTGGCCATCCTTTTTTAGCTGTTTCTGTGACCAGTTTTAACTCTCCATCTTCTGCTGTTGCTGTTTTGAATTGCTGCAGTTTCTCCTCTGAAACAGGAGGTTTTTGAACAATGTAGTTTTACATCCAGCTCACCAGCAAACAATTTATCTCTCTAATCCTTCAGGTATGCTCGGCTCAGTGCATCATTCACGTGTATCTCTTTTCCTGGTTTGTCTGTCACATGTAGACTGTATCTCTGTAGTCTCATCAGCATTCTCTGCAGTCTGGCTGGTACTTTCTGGAGCGACTTCTTGAAGATTGTTTCCAAGGGTTTGTGGTCTGACTCCACCTGGATCTGGTTTCCATACAGGTATTGACAAAACTTCTTGCAGCCATACACTATCGGCGTTAGTTCTTTTTCAATTTGAGCGTATCTCTTTTGACAGTCTGTGACGGATCTTGACCCGTAAGCGATTGGCTGACCATCTTGCAGGATCACAGCTCCCAAAGCCTTCTGAGCTTGATCATCCAAAGAGAGTCCGTATTTTTTTATTTTTTTTACATCATAGTACATTAACACTGGCGCGTTGCTGACAAGCTAATCAAATGGCTATTTGCATTGCCCCCCCCCCCCCCCACCCATTTACGCTGCTGCTACTCTGTTTACTATATATTCATAGTCACTTTAACTCTACCTACATGTACATATTACCTCGACTAACCGGTGCCCCCGCACATTGACAGTGTACTGGTACCCTCTGTATATAGCCTCGCTACTGTTATTTTACTGCTGCTCTTTAATTATTTGTAACTTTCATTTTATATTTTTTTTACTTTTCTATTTTTTACTTAACACATTCTTAACTGCATTGTTGGTTAAGGGCTTGTGAGTAAGCATTTCACTGTAAGGTACCTTTTGTATTCGGTGCATGTGACAGATTAGAAGTGTTTTCAAGCTTTTGAAGCTCTGTTCCTGTGCAGACTCCCAGTCCCACTGAATGTCTCCTTCCAGCAGTTGTCTCATTGGTGCGTTGACATCTGACAGATTTGGGATGAACTTTGCTATATACTGCAACATTCCCATGAACCTCTGAAGCGCTGCTTTGTCCTCTGGCCCTGGCCTTTCTTTTTGGAGGCTGGTTTCAAGTCTTCTTTGCTTAACACATGTCAATGTAGAGAATTTCTGTAATTCTGATTTTGCACTTGTCCGTATTCAATTTCACGTTGATGCTTCTCAGTCTGTCTAGTAGCTATCTCAGTCTGTCTAGTAGCTATCTCAGTCTGTCTAGTAGCTATCTCAGTCTGTCTAGTAGCTATCTCAGTCTCCGGTGGTGCTGCTCTGTGTCATCACCCAAGACAAGTCATCCATGATGTTTACAACACCTTTCAGATCTTCCGAATTCTGCGCGAGTCACCTCTGGAGGGATGCGATTCAGAAGAGCAGTCTCTTGAATGAATACCTCCCAAATGGCGTATTGATGTGTAGTCGGGAGCTCTCTTTATCCAGTTGGATTTTCCAGAATCCTTGGTTTGCATCAACCACTGAAAATACCTTTAGCGTTGGGCATTTCAGCAACTTCCTCTTCAATGGTACGTAAAATACAATGTTCTCTCTTGATGGCTTTAAGATCCTGTTGGTCCATGCATCCCCATATTTTGTTTGGCTTGACGATTGTCACCAAGCTGTATATCCTTTCAGAAGGCTCAGTTTGCCTGTCGACAACATCTTTTCCATGCGGTTCAGTTCCTTTTCAAGTTTTTTATTTTAGTGCTACAGGTACCTTTCTGGGTGAATGAACCACTGGTGAGACGTCTGGGTCTATTTGTATGTGATGAACTCCTGGAACACATCCAAGTTCACTCAAAATGTCAGTCTCTGTCCATTGTTCAAGCTTGAATATCCTCTGTATTAAGCCAATTTGCAGACAAGCTGATCTCCCAAGTATTGCAGGTGCATCTTGTTCTATCACTTGAAATTCCTGTTCAAACACTTTCTCTTTGTATTGTTATTTATTAGGGATCCCCATAAACTGCTGCCAAGGGAGCAGCTTCTCTTCCTGGGGTCCAAACACATTCAGGTACCTAAGTCACACATAAAACAAAAGATAAAACAGTACATCATAAAACATTATTACACCACTACATATCTACAATACAAAATGTATAATACCACCATACAACAATATTACAATGTACGTGTGTGTGTATTGTGCATGCGTGTCTTCCCAGTCCCCGCTGTTCCATAAGGGGATTTTTATATATTCTTTGTTGTAACCTTATTCTACTGCTTGCATCAGTTACCTGATGTGGAACAGAGTTCCAAGTACTTTAGTCATGGCTCTATGTAGTACTATGCCCCTCCCATAGTTTGTTCTTGACTAGGGGATTGGGCAGAAACTTGTGGGGTATGCATGGATGTCCGAGCTGTGTGTAAGTAGTTTAAACAGACACCTCGGTGCATTCAGCATGTCAACACTTCCAACAACAAGTAGTGATAAAGTCCATCTTTATGAGAGATTTACATGCATATTATTAATGTTAGCGCTCCGTGTACATGTAATGCCCTGTTCTGAGCCAATTGTAATTTTCCGAGGTCCCTCTTTGTAGCACCGGACTACATGAGTGAACTGTAGTCCAGGTGTGACAAAACTAGAACCTGCCTTGTTGATAGTGAATGCAGAGCAGCACTTTATTATTGACAGACTTCTCCCCATCTTAGCTACTGTTGTTTTGACCATGACATTTTACAATCCAGGGTTACTCCAAGAAGTTTTGTCACCAACTTTGTTCAATTTCCACATGATTTATTACGGGATTTAGTGAATTATTTGTCCCAAATATAATGCTTTTAGTTTTTGAAATATTTAGGACTAACTTATTCCTTGCTGCCCATTCTGAAACTGCATCTCTTTAAGTGTTGCAGTAATTTCACTCGCTGTAGTAGCTGACGTGTATAGTGTGAGTCATCCACATACATAGATAGATACACTGGCTTTAATCAAAGGCTTCCATTAAAAAACACCCTCTGTCTTCTGTTAGACAGGTAACTCTATCCACAATATAGCAGGGGGAGTAAAGAGATAATACAAGTTTTTCCAGCCGCAGACTGTCAAAAACTACAGTGAAGTCTAACAAAATAGCTCCTACAATCTTTTTATTATCAATTTCTCTGAGCCAAACATGAGTCATCTGTGTAAGTGCCGTGCTTGTTGAATGCCTTCCTTATAGGCATGTTGAAAGTCTGTCAGTTTGAAATAGTATCGTATCCGGTCAAGCAGGCTGATTGGTCGGCTATTTGAGCCAGTAAAGGGGGCTTTACTATTCTTGGATAGACCACAATTCTTCACCTCTTCCACTTTATGGATTTCAAAATTACAATGTTTGTTCATAATTTGATCAGTTATACTTGGATGTAGAGTATCAGTGTTTGTTTCTGGCATGTCATGCCTAAGTTTGCTAATCTTGCCAATGGAAAAAAATCATTAAAGTGATTCAAACTGATATTGGCTATATCAGTGGTTTTTGTGATGAATGAGCCATCTGATTCAATGAATGACGGAGCTGAGTTTGTCTTTTTGCCCAAAATGTTATTTAAGGTGCTCCAAAGTGCTTTATCATTCTTTATATAATTTATATTTGTTTAATAGTATAGTTATATAGTATAGTTATAGTCTTATTTTTACTCAGTTGGATAGGAAGAAAATGATGAGAGATATTAGAAATGTGAGTTGGAGAATGAGGAAGTGAGAATTGTATAAGGTAACAGACTTTCTCAGGAGCAAGAATAACATTGGCTTAAAGTCTTTGAAAAGGACAGGGGGAATCTTGGAGCTATGTCTTAGTTTATGGGGATTCCAAATGTGATGGAATGAGGAACCAGAGCAGTTTCATTGGTTACATAATCATACCTTAGTTCTGTATTCATGGTTAATGTACTACACAGCAACAGATTGCTGGCATGGACGCTTCGAACGTTATGAATTGTAAATAAAATGTATCACTAACTAGGTTTCCATGGTATTGGCGACAGATTTTCATGCAAATATTCAAAAATCTGCATAAAAACAATATGCACATGAAATGGACTTGCTGCAGAGGTCTCTGTGTGCTGAGGTGTTGTACATATAAATACCTTTTGCGGTTAAATTCACATGTACGCATTTCCATGTACACTCTAAAGATGGTTTTCTCACATCGAAAATTGCGTAATATAGCGAGTGTGCCACTCTGGTATTGGCACGTGCGCTCTAGCCAACAGAGCTACCTACGTGCTGTTGGCCAGAGCGAAGAGCGCACATACAGACCATTGTCAAATGGCAGCCAGGCATCGATTATCATGTCAACAAAAAAAAAACGGCATATTTATTGGACAGGAGCATCAAGCTCATCACTTTTCAATTTCACCACCCTGTGAAGTTCATCATTTGTTAAGTCTGTAGCCTAATAAACGTCATGCTTTCCCGAAGAGTGTACTGGGAGGACTACACAACATGTCATCGCGTGACTCCAAATGTACTTTGATGTGATGGTTTTTATATCAATATTTGCGCATAAAAGCGTTTCCAACTACATTTATCGCATAATTTATGTTTACGGACACACAAAGATTCCACCGTGTCTAGCATATTGTTTTGTCAACATTTTGGAAAGTTTACAGAAGAATGTTCTGTTTCCATCAGGCGTCACATTATTTTATCTGACATGTTCTTTACTCGCATAAAAAGGTTAATGAATAGTTATTCTGGAGTGCGGCATGTCGTGTTAATTTTCCCTCGTTCCCTTCTTTTTATGACTCCTCTACGTGCCGTGGCCATAGTTTATTATGTTGCCAAGGTGAGCAGGCCCATTGGGAGGTGGGGCAGAGAGTCCTGAGTAAAAGACACATTATCGATGTCAGTTGGCGCTGAGCTCAAACGTGACCTTTGGTAGTACATGGTTACCTGTACAAGGCCAGAGTACCTTTTTATTGGTCCGTGCAATCTGGTTGGGACGTTCCTACCCAATTGAAGTTACATTTGAAATGGGTAATGGTTATGGTTACGTCTAGGCTAGGGGTTAGGTTTCGGGTTTATGGTAGGGGCATTCCAAGGATACTGGATTAGCATTGACCCTCTTAGTGGGGTGGACTGACATTTGATCAGTGTCATCTGAGGTGTGCTGTACTCAGGGTTCGGTAGATTCCTTTCTAAATGTAATCCATTACAGTTACCTGTCACAAATTGTAATCAGACATGTAATTTTTGGATTACCCAAACTCAGTAACGTAATCTGATTAGTTTCAGTTCTTTTTGGATTACTTTCTAGTTTTTAGAGGCAATAGAATTCAAAAAGGTGTGTCATCAAAGTGATCTCTGACTTGTGGGCTGACTCGCTCAGTTGGAACAAATTTAAACGTGTATTTTTTGTCAATGCTGAATTTAATATAATTGAGAACACAATACCAGTCAAAAGTTTGGACACTTACTCCTTCAAACTTTTTTCTTTATTTATACTATTTTCTACATTGTAGAATAAAAGTGAAGACATCAAAACTATGAAATAACACATATGGAATCATGTAGTAACCAAAAATGTGTTATAAAATACCCTTTGCCTTGATGACAGTTTGCACACTCTTGGAATTCTCTCAACCTGCTTCACCTGGAATAGTTTTCCAACAGTCTTGAAGGAGTTCCCACATATGCTGAGCACTTGTTGGCTGCTTTTCCTTCACTCTGCGGTCCGACTCATCCCAAACCATCTCAATTGGGTTGAGGTCAGGTGATTGTGGAGGCCAGGTCATCGGATGCAGCACTCCATCACTCTCTTTCTTGGTCAAATAGCCCTTACACAGCCTGGTGTTTTGGGTCATTGTCCTGTTGAAAAACAAATAATAGTCCTACTAAGTGCAAACCAGATGGGATGGCAGAATTTTGTGGTAGCCATGCTGGTTAAGTGTGCCTTGAAATCTAAATAAATCACTGACAGTGTCACAAGCAAAGCACTCCCACACCATGACACCTCCTCCTCCATGCTTCACGGTGGGAAGCACACATGCGGAGATCATCCTTTCACCTACTCTGCGTCTCACAAAGACACAGGCGGTTGGAACCAAAAATCAAACATTTGGACTCATCAGACCAAAGGACAGATTTCCACCGCTCTAATGTCCATTGCTCATGTTTCTTGGCCAAAGCAAGTCTCTACTTCTTATTGGTGTCCTTCAGTAGTGGTTTCTTTGCAGCAATTCGACTATGAAGGCCTGATTCACTCAGTCTGAACAGTTGATGTTGAGATGTGTCTTTTACTTGAACTCTGTGAAGCATTCATTTGGGCTGCATTTTCTGAGGCTGGTAACTGTAAATAACTTATCCTCTGCAGCAGAGGTACCTAGGTCTTCCTTTCCTGTGGTGGTCCTCAAGAGAGCCAGTTTCATCATAGCGCTTTATGATTTGTGCAACTGCAACTTTCCATATTGACTGACCTTCATGTCTTAAAGTAATGATGGACTGTCATTTCTCTTTGCTTATTTGAGCTGTACTTGCTATACTATGGACATGGTATTTTTTAACCAATTAGAGCTATCTTCTGTATACCACACCTACCTTGTCACAACACAACTGATTGGCTCAAACGCATTATGAAGAAAATATATTCCACAAATGAACTTTTAACAATGAACACCTGTTAATTGAAATGCATTCCAGGTGACTACCTCATGAAGCTGGTTGAGAGAATGCCAAGAGTGTGCAATATATTTTGATTTGTTTAACACTTTGCTTTGGTTACTACACAATTCTATATGTGTAATTTCATAGTTTTGATGTCTTCACTATTATTCTACAATGTAGAAAGTAGTAAATAAAATAAAAAATAAAAACCTTGAATGAGTAGGTGTGTCCAAACTTTTGACACGTACTGTATGTTTTTGCATATTTTATGAATTTAAAGGTAATCCAAGTAGTAATCCTCTCTAGTTCTTCAAAAGTATCTGTAATCTGATCACAATATTTTTTACTGCTAATGTAACTGATTCATTTTTTTTTGTAATCAGATTACATGTAATAAATTACTCCCTAACCCTGGCTGTACTAAGTAGCCTACAATAGATAGGTGTTAGGTGTATAGTGGTTATCACTAGGGAGTGTCACTGGATGCAATTAGAAAACTTTTCTGGGGGGGAAACTAATTTCCCCCACACATTGTGTAGGCTATATTCTAAGTTTTGTTCTCAGACATGTAAGCCTGGTTAGCGAGCTTAACTTTAATCACTGCTAAAGAAGTGGAGGCTGGTGGGAGGAGATGTAGGAGGACAGGCTCATTGTAATGTCTGGAAGGGAATAATGGAATGGTATCAAACACATCTAACATATGGAAACCACAAATTTGACTCTGTTCCATGTATTCCATTCCAGCCATTCGAATGAGCCCATCCTCCTATAGCTCCTCACACCAGCCTCCACTGTGCTGCAGGCTTCTCATCTCTCCTGGCCCACCTATCACACAGTAAATTACTTTCTACACCCATCTAGTGGCCATCAAAATTACTGCTTACTGCTTTAGGCTCTTCTATTGAAGACAGACAGTGAATTTATAACTTTCTATCTAGTTTACTTGCTGGGGTCCAGACTCATCCCATAACCTTTGAGTCTGACATTTGAACAGAAAAAGCAAAGTAAAAGTAGACCTGCAGGGGCGGATTGACCATCTGGCATTTTGGGCAAACCCCAGATGTGCTGGTCAATTTTTTGCCTATTGGTCCTGTCTAACTTAATTTTTTCTTCTTCACCTCTACAGATCAATGGTTGAGGGTTTGAAGCTATATTCAATAAGACAAGGAGGTAATGACACAGACCTGTCAGCCTAAATAATTTGCTGTTAGTTCCTTATTTTATTTTCATTTCTTTTCTCACTTTTGTTCAATCATCTTTTCCTCTCTCACAATACTGTAGTATAGCTGAGAATGTTACGTGAGAGGAAGTACCCTTGCATGCTATCGGGCTCCTAGCCACGGCTGACTGTAGCATTGCTGAGAATGTTACGTGAGAAGAAGTGACCTTGCATACTGGTGAGGGACTTGAGAAACATATTGGCCTGCGTGTGAGTAAATGTGTTTGATTCATGAACATAGCTGCCTTGTTTGATGTTTCCTGTGCAAGCAGTTGTAGACCAATCATGTAAAACTACTGCACGAATTTGCAGTTATTTTGCCTTGTGTAGTCTGTGTAATAAACCTTAATATACAGTTCTGAAAAGAAAGAGGTGACCATTTCTGTACCTCCCACCAGGTGGTGGCAGTCTCCTACCTCTTGTACCTGCTATTCCATACTGTTGCTCATTGAATGATTAAAAGTTTCTAATTGCGTGATTAACTGAATCAAGCAATTATTAACTCATTAACCTAGGGCACCATGGGAAAACTAGTTTTTATTGAGTTTCTATTTCCCAAATTAACGCAAAAAACATCAGAATATCGATTTTACAACAGCCGCTAATTAATCAGTTACCTCTACAATCTCATTCTGAACATCGTATAATCCGTGAATCTGCACGGACCCGGGTCTCACCAATGAGTACCACACCAATCTTAGTTGAATATGTATTTACTAGAAAGCTAAAATGATGATAAAAGATACACATACACAAAAACACAGTCTAGGCTATTGATTAGAACTTAGTATAACGGGCCAACACACTATGGCGCGTGTTACCCAAAATGGGGATTTAAAATAGAGAGAAATATACATTTGGGTGAATTTGTCAGCTATGCTTATTCTAACCCTAGCCTTGCCCCAAACTGCCGCTCTTATGGGTCAGAACATAATGATGTAATTATGTGGGGAAGGTCTCTGTGGATTCTCCGCGTGGACCATTCAGGCTGTTCAATGACACACCTCTCTGGTCGTCCTCACGATGTCAGTATCCTTTTGGCTTAGGAGTCTGTTTCCTCGCCCTTGTTCTGGAAGGGCTCTTCGGAGGACAGACCGCTCTGTAGCTCAGAGCTCACAGCATTGGAATGAAACAGTGTAGATACCACAATTCGATGGGAAGTGGAAGCTAGGTGGTTCGACATGAATTCACCTGCTTAGACACAGCTACTCATCCTTAGCTTGGGTAGAAAAAGATGTCTTTGTCTTCAAACTTGTGTTGCGTTTTGGGTTCGTTTACTTTTTAGACCTCGGCTGCAGCTTGGGTCACATAGTCTTCTCTGTAAATTCTTTACTCACAGGTTTTATATCCTCGTGTCAGAAGTGGGCGTAACCGCCTTTAGGGCCCTTCTCTGGGCATACCAAGTTATGGGCAAGGTCTAGATTTTATTCAAATCCAATTTTACTTCACATTTCATCTTTCCCAAACATTCTCTTTGATTTGGACATTTTCCATACAACGTACAATGTATAAACATCAAACATATACTAGGTAAACTGTTGACGTTACAATGTTTCCGTAATAACGTCATCTATTAACCTTTAATAACAAAACAAAAATGACATACATTTTCATATTCCATCTATCGTCATGACCACCATTGTGGCTGATGGAAACCATTGTTCCAAAGTCCCATTATTTCTTGTTTAAAGTTCTGAGGCTGGTTCTCCATAGTAACAGGACCAAAGGAATTTGTCTGTGGCCTAAGATTTACCAGGGGCGTGAGGGGTCATAAAACCCCCACATCTTCAGACCCCTAGATCTCTCCTCCTCTGTTGGGGTTGAGAGAATCTGTAGGGTTGTGGTCTCCTGTAACCTGACCTGATCAGAACAGTCATGACACTGTGTAAGGAAAAATCTGAGACTGATCAGAAGGTATACATTTGAAGGAATTCTCATCTACAAGACAGTGATAAGATATATGCTAATAACTGTGTTATACCTATACAAACCATTTTAGCAGAGACATTCAGGGTTGGAGATGTCCATTAAATAGGTGGGTAGGCATAGGGTCTACTGCATGGTCTCCCATTAGGCCTTCACTGACCAAGAAAGTAACTGATGCTAGAGATACATCCATTTATTTGATCAAAGGAAGGATTAGATATTGTTGGGCAAATTATGACATTTGAAGTGTAAAGCAAAGGGCAATATTTTGTCTCGTTTTTAATTTTTCTAATTTAAGTAGGCCTGGGAAACATAATGGAATCTCTCATTACACACAAATCTACTCACACATACTTACACTGACACCACAACACAAACTGCATACATCCACACCCACATAACATGCACACACGCATACTGACACCATACACACACGCACGCGTGCACACACACACTCATGCTGCTGCTACTGTCTAATCTAGCCTGTAGTTTAGTCACTTTACCCCTAACTTTATGTACAGTACATACAGTAGCTACCTCAATTATCTCGTACCCCTGCACATACAGTAGACTCGTACTGGTACTCCCTATATATAGCTATGTTCTGTTCTACTCCCTAGATATAGCCGTGTTCTGTTCTACTCCCTATATAGCCATGCTATGTTCTACTCCCTATATATAGCCACGTTATGTTCTACTCCCTATATATAGCCACGTTATGTTCTACTCCCTATATATAGCCACGTTATGTTCTACTCCCTATATATAGCCACATTATGTTCTACTCCCTATATATAGCCACATTATGTTCTACTCCCTATATATAGCCACATTATGTTCTACTCCCTATATATAGCCACATTATGTTCTACTCCCTATATATAGCCACATTATGTTCTACTCCCTATATATAGCCACGTTATGTTCTACTCCTTTTATATAGCCACGTTATATTCTACTCCCTATATATAGCCACGTTATGTTCTACTCCCTATATATAGCCACGTTATGTTCTACTCCTTTTATATAGCCACGTTATATTCTACTCCCTATATATAGCCACGTTATGTTCTACTCCCTATATATAGCCACGCTATGTTCTACTCCCTATATATAGCCATGCTATGTTCTACTCCCTATATATAGCCACATTATGTTCTACTCCCTATATATAGCCACATTATGTTCTACTCCCTATATATAGCCACATTATGTTCTACTCTCTATATATAGCCACGTTATTTGTATTTGTTATTCACTGTGTATTTATTCCTGTCTCACTGTTTCTATTTTATCTTTAACTCCGCATTGTTGGAAAAGGACCCTTAAGTAAGCATTTCACTGTTAGTCTATACCTGCTGTCTAAGAAGCATGTGCCAAATACAATTCGATTGGATTACTAACCTAATTTAATACACATACCACAGTTCATCAAAGCACACTGAAATAAAAATGTATGCAATTAAATAAACATTTATATATTTCTCTATACTCTTGATTCTCTCTCAAATATAGTATTGATTCTAGTATAACATAGATGTTAACAAATAAAACAAACAAAGCTATTAGTGTAAAACAAAAAAGTTAGATAATTACATTTTATTCGTCACATGCTTCGAAACAACAGGTGTGCACTAACAGTGAAATTATTATTTACAGGCCCTTCCTACAATACAGAGAGAACGAAATTAGAGAAATAATAGAAAAGTAAAACACATAATAATAGATACACAATGAGCAACGATAGTTTGGCAATATACACAGGGTACCAGTACCGAGTCGATGTGCAGGGTACTTGTGCGAGGTAATTGAGGTAGATATGTACTGCACATAAAGTGACAGATCGTAAACAGTAGCAGCAGTGTATGAGTTGAGTCAGTTAGTGCAAAAATGGTCAATGCAGATAGTCCGGGTAGCTATTTGGTTAACTACTGTATTTAACTAACAAGTGGGGGTGGGTTGTCAGAGGGTGCGACTGGAGCAAAGGAGATATAAACATTTTGCAAAACAAACTCCTGGGGGTCTGCCTAGTTTTGGGGAGGGACAAAATGCGAGGGAACAGGAGGACTCAACAGAAAATAGTCCACATGGAGAGGGCATTTGGAATAGTTGAATGAATGGCATATGGGCAAGTTTGAAAGTTGACAAGCGAATTGAGCAATGTGTGTTCTGCAAGTTATTATTTTAAAATATTGATTTAGTTGGTTTTAGGGTAACCTATGATGTAACGTGGCTAGTCAGCTACAGTAGTTGAAGACTTTGAACAGAACACGATACAGTGGGACAGTGAGCGCTTTAGCTCGCAACACCTCAGTGAACTGCCAGCTTTGCTTAGACTAGCAAGAACACTTCTCGTTCAGTTTATCTTTACTCTTCTTTACGCTGTCGTCGAATTTGTCTTACATTTCACAGATAAGCTTGTTGCTAACGGTTTGATACCTGTCAAGTTTAACTTGTGGTTGTTGGACATGGTTTTCACAGCTAGCTAGCTAAAGTTAGTCAGCCATCATTAATTTGTATTTTTCAACGTTGGACGGACTGAATGTTCACCTTTGGGATACTTAACGTTACTGTCAGTAAACAGCAACAAGACAACATCAACGTTGTATTTTAAACGAGACAATATGCAAAAGTTCAACTCGACACACACTAGTACTCTTCCTCGGGACGCTGAGCTTCAGCAGCGTTTAGCCGACAACGGGGGAGCCGGGGAGGCGATGAAGGAAAACGGCGCTGGGAAGAATCACATCCTTGCAGAACCTGCAGACAGTTCACTCTGTACCAAGAGAAAGATGCTGGTCGGCTTGGATGTTTTCTGTCTGTTTGTAGGTAAGATTTATGGTGAACCCCCTTTGCATATTGTTTCACCCTTTTACCCATTTTATTTGACTGAATCTCAACGTAGCAACATGACATGCTTGTCTGCTTTGCATTAATTTAATTCTTAGCCTGTCTCAGTATTTCCATCTTATTTCCGAGGAAATATGCAGAGGTCAATATCATTAACATGAAAATAATTAATAGTATGCATGCCACAGAGTGGGCATTTATTGCACATAAATCTAGGACGGCTCACTCTCACATGTTGTCCAAGTGATGATAGACGAACATTTAATTAAACGCATTAACGTTACATTTATTAGCACAATTAGTTAAGGAGAAGAACCAACGGCAAAGTGCAACAGGTCTAGCAGTTCAACAGGTCACAATACAAGAATAAGTCCTTTCAAAAGCCAATTCAGCACTTAACCAAAAGGGCAAAAAGGAGTCTGTCTGTACTCTAAGCTAAGCACTGAAGAAAAGCTGGCAGGAGAGTTGTCCCGGGAATTCTTGAGTTCCCATGACAACCATCCATGGGGTTCCCAAGAAAAGAACATTAGAATAAAACACGTTGCTACCCCTTCCCTGCTTGTGTTCTAATGCCAAAATGACATTTGTTCATTGTTTGCCTTGCTTCACTTCACTACTGCATTATCCCTCGCCAAGTATCTAAACTCCACTACGTTGAGCACATTCTAGAGCTTTTGAATTGAACCTCCAACTCATTCTAGTCGCTATGCCTCGATACTTACCTTGTAGGCCCACCTATGTTTGTCTTTTGTTGCGTGCATTTCTTTGCTGAAATCCATATTTTTTTTAAAATAAAACGTGAATCAAATACAACCACCGATGTTTTCCTTGTTGAGATTCAATTGGCATTCGCGGCTGAGTTGCCATCTTAGAGCACCAGAAATGAGGAAACAGTCAGTGGTTGTATTAGAATAACGTTTAATTTGATTTTTTTTGTTTTGATTTCAGCAAACAAAGAAAGGCACGCAACAACAGAGGACAAACATAGGTACATGATAATGGTTTAAGAATTACATTATTTTTTTAAAAAGTGTCCTCATATCGCCAGTCAGAGGTTCATTTAAGGAACTCTAGTCTGCACTCAACTCCATGGACGAGTTGAGGTACTTGGCAACAATATCTCTAATGTGTGCAACAAAGTTATTCTGCCAAATTAGGAGGCTATTATATAATTCAATAAAGCATCGGATAATGGGCCCGGATACAGTGTGAATGCTGATAGGGTTAGCATTGTTAAGCCATAATGTGGAACATGAGGCAATCTGACAATCACTCACAAACACAGAGGGACTAATGGGTTGCTACTCTGTGGTAGTTATCATTGGTTACTCCTCAACTAACATGAGTGAAACACAATTGTGTGCCTAACTACACCACTGAAATGAAATGGGGGAGAGGGGGGGAGGGGGGGGGGTGTTGATCAGCCTCTCTGGTGCTGGCACTAAGTGAAAGCAGGGAAGAGTGGTTTGTTAAGAAATTGTTAACATGACACAAACAGGACTATAAGGAGGAACCCGTCCAGGCAGACAGACAGGTCTGCCAGAGCACCGTTGGCGGTTACGAGCTGCCTGTTGCCTCCCAGACAGACACACTGACAGACAGGTTCACTCTCACCGTACAGCCTGTTATTCCTCCTTGCCTGCAGGTATGCTATTGCCTCCTCCTCTGCTAGGTAGCATGCTTGACACTCATCAAGTGTTTAGGAAGTGTCTGGTAAGTGCCAGACGGAGACTGACTGGCCCAGTTTCAGAAGATGGGAAGGAAATATACTTTTTCAGTTTTTCGTAGCTCAGCCTAATGAGAACATGTGGGCTGGTGTTGACTTTCCTTATTCCTGACTGCTGGTTGCATTGCAACACTAGGATTGACTCAATCACCGGGTTGCATGCTTGAAAGAACATGAGTGAGAGGAAGTGAGAGATTTAGAAAGTGTATTTTTAAAGTCTCTCAAGACAAAGGGCAGCATGGCATGCTTGTCATCATCTTCCACAATTCACCACCATCACCTCTGGTATCATCTTCCACAATTCACCACCATCATCTCTGGTATCATCATATTCCTCTATTCACCACCATCACCTCTGGTATCATCTTCCACAATTCACCACCATCATCTCTGGTATCATCTTCCCCCATTCACCACCATCACCTCTGGTATCATCTTCCACAATTCACCACCATCACCTCTGGTATCATCTTCCACAATTCACCACCATCATCTCTGGTATCATCATATTCCTCTATTCACCACCATCACCTCTGGTATCATCATCTTCCCCCATTCACCACCATCATCTCTGGTATCATCTTCCCCCATTCACCACCATCACCTCTGGCATCATCCTCTTCCTCCATTCACCACCATCACCTCTGGTATCATCATCTTCCTCCATTCACCACCATCACCTCTGGCATCATCCTCTTCCTCCATTCACCACCATCATCTCTGGTATCATCATCTTCCTCCATTCACCACCATCACCTCTGGCATCATCCTCTTCCTCCATTCACCACCATCATCTCTGGTATCATCATCTTCCTCCATTCACCACCATCACCTCTGGCATCATCCTCTTCTGGCATCAGCCTTGTTAATTTAGTAGGAAGTAGGCAGTAGGAAGCTCTCATCCATTTATATGCAGATGATACAGTCTTATACTCAGGTGGGCACTCCCCGGATTTTGTGTTAAATGCTCTACAACAAAGCTTTCTTAGTGTCCCAACAAGCTTTCTCTACCCGTAACCTTGTTCTGAACACCTTGTTCTGAACACAGAGACATCATTTGTAGATCAGCAGGTAAGGGTGCTCTCGAGCAGCTAGATGTTCTAGCCCACTGGTTGATGCTTATTTAGAAAACCCTCTTAGGCCTCACTCCCCACTATATGAGGTATATACTGCACCCCTCATCCTCCACATACACCACCTGTTCTGCCAGTCACATTCTGTTGAAGGTCCCCAAAGCACACACATCCCTGGGTCGCTCCTCTTTTCAGTTTGCTGCAGCTAGCGACTGGAACGAGCTGCAACAAACACTCAAACTGGACAGTTTTATCTCAATCTCTTCATTCAAAGACTCAATCATGGACACTCTTACTGACAGTTGTGGCTGCTTTGTGTGATGTATTGTTGTCTCTACCTTCTTGCCCTTTGTGCTGTTGTCTGCCCAATAATGTTTGTACCATGTTTTGTGCTGCTACCATGTTGTGTTGCTACCATGCTGTTGTCATGTGTTGCTGCCTAGCTATGTTGTTGTCTTATGTCTGTCTTTATGTAGTGTTGTGTTGTCTCTCTTGTCGTAATGTTTGTCCTATATTCATATGTTATTTATGATTTATTTATTTATTTTAAAAATCCCAGCCCCCGTCCCTGCAGGAGGTATTTTGCCTTTTGGTAGACCGTCATTGTAAATAAGAATTTGTTCTTAAATGACTTGCCTAGTTAAATACAGGTGAAATAAAATACATTAAAATATAAATGTACTTTTGGTTATTTCTTGATAGATATGATTGTCGTCACTATCATCAGCTATATTGTGAATTAACGGTATGCCTTGTCTCCAGTTGTCTCTGTCTCCTCTCCAACTTTATGTCGTGTCTCTAGTTGTCTCTGTCTCCTCTCCAACAGTATGCCTTGTCTCCAGTTGTCTCTGTCTCCTCTCCAACAGTATGTCGTGTCTCTAGTTGTCTCTGTCTCCTCTCCAACAGTATGCCTTGTCTCCAGTTGTCTCTGTCTCCTCTCCAACAGTATGTCGTGTCTCCAGTTGTCTCTGTCTCCTCTCCAACAGTATGTCGTGTCTCTAGTTGTCTCTGTCTCCTCTCCAACAGTATGCCTTGTCTCCAGTTGTCTCTGTCTCCTCTCCAACAGTATGTTGTGTCTCTAGTTGTCTCTGTCTCCTCTCCAACAGTATGCCTTGTCTCCAGTTGTCTCTGTCTCCTCTCCAACAGTATGTCGTGTCTCCAGTTGTCTCTGTCTCCTCTCCAACAGTATGCCGTGTCTCCAGTTGTCTCTGTCTCCTCTCCAACAGTATGTCGTGTCTCTAGTTTTTCTCTGTCTCCTCTCCAACAGTATGTCGTGTCTCTAGTTGTCTCTGTCTCCTCTCCAACAGTATGTCGTGTCTCCAGTTGTCTCTGTCTCCTCTCCAACAGTATGTCGTGTCTCTAGTTGTCTCTGTCTCCTCTCCAACAGTATGTCGTGTCTCCAGTTGTCTCTGTCTCCTCTCCAACAGTATGTCGTGTCTCCAGTTGTCTCTGTCTCCTCTCCAACAGTATGCCTTGTCTCCAGTTGTCTCTGTCTCCTCTCCAACAGTATGCCTTGTCTCCAGTTGTCTCTGTCTCCTTTCCAACAGTATGTCGTGTCTCCAGTTGTCTCTGTCTCCTCTCCAACAGTATGTCGTGTCTCCAGTTGTCTCTGTCTCCTCTCCAACAGTATGTCGTGTCTCTCGGAGTTTCAACCTAATTTCCCTAAATGTCAGCAGCAGATTCCTCAGGCTGTTGACCCTCGTTATCTGCCCCGTCAAGGGACTCATTTATTACTGTCACTCTGGAATTCCCCCAAGGCATCGCATTCTAATGGCCTTATAAGTTAGGAGGGAATCCACTTTGCTCAGTGTGGTCCCTTCTTTACTGCAGTGAAGTAAACATGTTAACACTATGGTATGGCATTATGAATGACTGTTATTAACACGGTGGTATGGCATTATGAATGACTGTTATTAACACGGTGGTATGGCATTATGAATGACTGTTATTAACACGGTGGTATGGCATTATGAATGACTGTTATTAACACGGTGGTATGGCATTATGAATGACTGTTATTAACACGGTGGTATGGCATTACGAATGACTGTTATTAACACGGTGGTATGGCATTATGAATGACTGTTATTAACACGGTGGTATGGCATTATGAATGACTGTTATTAACACGGTGGTATGGCATTATGAATGATTGTTATTAACACGGTGGTATGGCATTATGAATGACTGTTATTAACACGGTGGTATGGCATTACGAATGACTGTTATTAACACGGTGGTATGGCATTATGAATGACTGTTATTAACACGGTGGTATGGCATTACGAATGACTGTTATTAACACGGTGGTATGGCATTATGAATGACTGTTATTAACACGGTGGTATGGCATTACGAATGACTGTTATTAACACGGTGGTATGGCATTATGAATGACTGTTATTAACACGGTAGTATGGCATTATGAATGACTGTTATTAACACGGTGGTATGGCATTATGAATGACTGTTATTAACACGGTGGTATGGCATTATGAATGACTGTTATTAACACGGTGGTATGGCATTATGAATGACTGTTATTAACACGGTGGTATGGCATTATGAATGACTGTTATTAACACGGTGGTATGGCATTACGAATGACTGTTATTAACACGGTGGTATGGCATTATGAATGACTGTCATTAACACGGTGGTATGGCATTATGAATGACTGTCATTAACACGGTGGTATGGCATTATGAATGACTGTTAATCAGAGTCTAAAACCAGGATCAATTCATAATGAAGGCTTTCACTTTGGCTTTGACTTAAATACGGTGTGTGACCGTGTGTGTGTGTGTGTGTGTGTGACCAGGTAATACTGTCCCCTAGATCAAAAATATGTCTAAGTGGGATGATTGATGTTTCACAGTGAGAGCATTTTTCTACTGTGTCAGTATGTCTCTCAAGCATACGGATGTCTCAATCTGTGTGTGAGCATTTCTCCTGCACGCATTATCAAGCTTTCAAAAGAGGAGCTCAGGTCTGAACAGAGTCCATGTTCTGTGGCCATGCTATGCTAGAGACACGGCATCCAGCAGCATAGGCAGGGTCAGAGGTGAGGGGTCAGTCAATGACATACCTGTGGGCAGGCTGAGACAAGTCTGGTCCACTTCTTTCCTGCTTTTCTTCCTGCCTCCTGTATGGCTGCCTTTCTCTCTCCGGCACAGGTGGTCACTCTGTCATCACAGTTATTTGGGACCTTAAAAGTAATTGGAAGGGGATCTGAAGCCTTAAGTGGTTTGTGAAAACCATCAATTACAGTGACCACGCAGTCATTCATATTTGCTCAGGATAAAGATTCATAGATGAAATTAGAACCAAATCAATAGCAAAATTAGAGAATAGATTTGAACTGCCTCAACTAGGCTGGGTCAAATGTTTTTGAACAGCACTTAAAACTTCTTACGGATCATTGGGAGGCTAGCGTCTCACCTCGACAACATCCGGTGTAATTGCAGTGCGCGAAATTCAAATGACAAAAATCGTCATATTAAGGGTCCCAAATACATAACAAATGGTCCTTTTGATCAATAAAGTCCTTCTTTATATCCCCAAAAAGTCAGTTTCATTGGCGCGCTTGACTCAGTAATCCATCGGTTTCCCTCGTTCAAAATGTATACAAATTAATCCCGTAAATTACCAATTAACGTCTTCCAAACATATCAAACAACGTTCCTAATCAATCCTCAGGTTTCCTAATATGTAAATAAACAATCAAATTTAAGACGGAGAATACCGAAGGCCATTATCGGAGATAAATAACGAAGTATGCAACAAACGCTACAGCCAAAATGGGAGCCAAGCCTGAAACTCTTTCTAAAGACTGTTGACATCTAGTGGAAGCCCTAGGAACTGCAATCTGGGAGGTATTCATTTTATATTCCCATTGACAGCCATAGTAATCAGGGGTGAGCTGAAAAAAATAAAATTCTGGATGGATTGTCCTCGGGTTTTCACCTGCCATATCAGTTCTGTTATACTCACAGACATTATTTTAACAGTTTTGGAAACTTTCGAGTGTTTTCTATCCAATACTACCAATTATATGCATATCCTAGCTTCTGGGCTTGAGTAACAGGCAGTTTACTTTGGGCACCTCATTCATCCAAACTTCCGAATACTGCCCCCTAGCCCGAATAAGTTTTTAAGCTCTCCCTGAGAGACAGTGACCGGTAAACACCACAGAGATGATTACTGGTTGTGTGTTGGACTGAGTGTGTGTGTGTCTGTGTGTAGGAGGGTAAGAAGACGTGAGGTAGCTCGCAAGAGAGGATGGCCTGTATCTCCCGGAGTGATCAGAGAAAGGGTCATTGTTATCTGGAATCCTTGGGACGTCCATACCCCCATTGAAGTTTACATTTAAAAGGGTTATGGTTAGGTAAGGGTTATGGTTAGGGTTAGATAAGGATAGGGTTTAGGGTAGAGATAGCATTAACCTCAGAGCGAGTTCAAAGGTCCACTTCTTTCCTGCTTTTCTCCACTCGCTTTCCTGCTCTTTCTTCTTCTTGCTTCAACCATTTTGGGATGGAAGTTGTCCAGAAGAGGGGATGACGCGTGGTGAAGTGTGCGTGTGTATGTGTTTTCTTGGGCATACAATATGTTTGTGTAAGTGGGCTTGTGTTTCTGTTCAGCTGGCAGGGAAAGCTGTCGAGTGAGAAAGTGAGAGGGCCAGCATGCTGCAGCATGCCACTGCGTCAGGAATATTTTAAGCAGTCCTCTCGCTCTGGGCCTGTGTGTGTAACCGTGCGTGTGAGTTTGTCTCTGTGTTTTTAGTGCTCTTGCATGGTCATGTTGAACAGTATGCGCTTGTGTGCATGTGCCTCTGTTTACAAATTCACTGATGCATTTTCACTCAATGTTTTTAGCCCTAATGGAATACATGATGAAGTTATTACATTGGAACATGGCAGTATTCTGACGTTGACAGATGCAGCTTCCAATAAAAGAAACCCAATCAAACGATTAGCTGAAGGAAAAAGTGATGCTGCTCTTTCCCCAGTTGCTATAGGACATTTCCATGTAAAAGGAGCCATGAGCACCAACATGTTAAGTTCATAGGAGCATGTCAAATCAAAACTAAGAGTCTATTTTTGAGAAATTAAGGAATATATACATTTTCCAATTATTTTCCATCCTAAAAATGAGGAATAAGCAAAGACTTTGATTTGTGATCCAACAGATGGGAAAAGGGTCTTAGACAACATCTAGCAGGAAAAGTCTGACAATGTATTAGAAATACATCAATATTGTAATATTGTAAGTTGTATTGTAAGTAAAGACCCCTGCCAACTAATATCAGCACTTATATTTAGTTTTGGAGAAATTATTTGCCTCCAGTAAGTTTAAGAAACATTGCCTTGTGCCTTGTAATTCCGTTATAAAAAACACACATTATCTTTCAGATATTTTCACATTTCTCTCCCTCATGAGGACTGAGGATAATGAAAGTTCACAGAAGTAATAGTTAAAGGTAGACCTACCAGTTAGTTATAGTGTTTTTACTGATATCAAGTTTATTAATTATTAAGTGATTAAAACTCATTATTCTGTTACCAAATTGATAATTGAATTACTGGAAAATCGGTAATGCAATTACTGCAATTGAATTGACTACAATGGGAAATCATAGTAGTCACAAACCACAGATGGGTCACCTGCTACTGTCCTCCCTTCAACTGACATGATGTTCAGTTCATAACAGTTTGTTTCCTCTTTCTGTCGTCTGGGGCCACATAAGTGTTTTTTCGGTCCAAATAGTGTAAATAAAAAATCATTATTATCTGGTTGGAAAAACGCTTTCAGTGTAAACTTAAATGACTAAAGCCACATATAAAGTAAGTAGAAAAGACAATGGATATACGTATTTTAAAATACCGTAAAATGTATTAGAGAGAGGCTTCTATTTGAGTCAGGTGCCTATATCTGTAATTGCACACAGCTTTTGCTAATTTACATAGTTCATTGTTTACTAAATAGTTTATTTACTTCCAGAATCGTAATAATTTTCTTAATTTCCTTCACTGTCACATTTCTTTATTCATAGAATGCCCCTCTCTCTCTCTCTCTCTGTCTCTCTCTCTCTGTCTCTCTCTCTCTCTCTCTCTCTCTCTCTCAGAAAAAACCTTTTCCTTGACAATTATTATTCTCTTTTGACTGCATTTTCGCCAGTTTATTTTGAATTTTTATAAATATAAAAAAATAAATTGGGGTGGGGTTCTGTACTGTCGAAGTTGTTGACTGTTTTTGTGCTTGCCAGTTAGCTAGCAGTTCTCAGCTGTTAGCAGCAAATGGCTAGAAGATTCTTAATGGCGATTTAAAAAAATATAGTTGCCCTGAATCAGTCGTTAACTGAATTATTTAATGTAACGAATCAAACATTAAACTGCTTAAAATATTATGGTAATTCATGGTAACCTCCGTAAACACTTCATTTACACCCACCGTTTCTTTGAGACTGGAATTTATTTGCTGAAATGTGTGCTGCTGCCCGGCTATTAAAAGGGACGGGTGGCTATTTGAGACTGCTTTTAATTGAAGTTTTACGGTACTGTAATCTTTGAGAACTAACAATCACCAAAATGAAAGGTAGACAGTCATGGAGAATAGAAAATTCCCAAAACATTAATTTATCAGTATTGATTTTGCTATTATGTTTAAGCAAAAGAACATGGAATTAGCTATACCTTTAAAACTACAAACAATTCTCTACACTGCCTAGATAGGAGCCTCTAAATAAAATTCTGAAATTCAGCCTCATCGATGGGTTGGTTACGCCCATTGGCCTGAAACAGCCCCCGGCTGGGTGAGGCAGGGTGGGGAGTGGGAGCAGTGGCTATCTCCTCTGTAGGTAAAGATCCACTGTAGGGGTCAGAGGTCAGCTCGGGGTATCCCACACCCAAATTGCTACAAATTGAAGTGAGTTTTTCCATATAATCGGTGTTAAGAATGAAGGGTAAAGCCTTGTGTGTCGGTTTGCAGTCTCTGGTTCCCCCTCAACCCTCCATTCCCTGTCTGTCAAAACAAATGAGTCCTCCTTCTACCCCCTGCTCCTCCATGTTGGCTTTCAGACAGCCCCCCTCCTGGTGCCTTCCCAGCATGGCCCCCTATCTACCCCATCATCCTATCCTCCTGACACATCTTACCTGCCGGATCCTCCTTTATCCACCTCAGCCCCAACCCTCTTCTGTCTGGCTGTCTGAAGCTCTTCCAACCACAGGCAAACCACTAAACCAAACAGTCTGACAGCACAGTCCTCACTGCACATATCATATACCACAGACAAGCAGACAGAGCACTCCCCCCACCCTTACTGTCACACTGCAGACAGACAGCCGCCTCTCCAGCCACCCAGCCTGAACCACACACAACCTTACGCCACAGACCACCTTTACATACATACCACCGAGACCGCCAGGCAGGCAGGCAGGCCCCTTTATGTTCCCCTACTCTCTGTCAGCCATCCCTCGCCACACACCCTTAGCTCCAGAGCACGGCTGCAGTGCTGCAGGAACAAGTCAGTGGAGTGGGGTTAGAACAGAGAGGCTAGGGGGAAGCGTGTCTGGACCTGACGACAGCTACAGTAACAGTTACACAGCCTGGAAACTAGAGACAGCACTACCGATAGTGGGTGGGAGGGAGGGGGGTTCAGAGGCTTGGAAATTGGAAGTAGGCTTTCATCTCTTCCTCCTGATTTGTTTTTTGAGTTAGCTCTGTTGTTTCGTGGGACAGATAGACCGTGTATCGAGTGATTATGTTGGTGATTATGTGTGCAGTAAATAACATTCTGGTTGTGTGTGTATGTGAGTCCAGCTGCAGCAGATGCTGCTGATATCAGATAGCCTGTGAGATGCCGTTGGGCTGTTTTTGTTTCCCAGGCTTTGTCCCTTGATGATCAGTCTTTTTGTGTAGGCATCATGGCAGACAAAACAGTGAACAGTGCACCCAGTTAGAACAATCCAGACAATTTAGGAGAGGGGACAGCAACACACACACACACACACACACACACACACAGTCACTCTAATCAGGAGGATGGGGGTTTACTAGTCATAATCACAGCCCAGGTGCCAATGACTTAATCTCCTGTCTGAGGCTTACCAGGCTCACCCCTGTATAGTGGGTGTGTGTCCGTGTGTGTGTTGCACACCCAACTACTATTTTATACAAAGACTCTTTGTCCTTAAATGTCAGGTGAAACACAAAAGACGACTGGTCCTACTCTGTGACTCTCACTGACTCAACACAGATAGACATACACACTATGTTGTGGCCAGGACACATTGTCTAAGAACAGTCTTCAGGGAATAGAAGTCCAGCTCTGTATAGTAGACACATCTACCAGTTACAATGGTATTATTAGGGATTACAGCAGGGTTTACTAAAGTTAGAGTAACAGCATCTCTATGTAATGATTCACTACACCAGTTACAATGCTATTATTAGGGATTACAGCAGGGTTTACTAAAGTTAGAGTAACAGCACCTCTCTATGTGATGATTCACTACATCAGTAGCAGTAGATTGACTTCTGGATGAACAAGCAGCTTAGACCTGAGGTTGAGGACCAGAGGCCCTGGCACTGGCCCTAGAGGCCTGCCTGGCTGAAGAGAGACGGACCACCCCTGGAGGATAGTAGGGGAGCGTTCTCCTCTCTTCCCCAGTGACTGTCCCCTCCCCTGCCCAGGACAGTGTGTGTTCACCCCTCAAGAGATCCAGTGGTCACTGGTCACTCAGCACCCATGGTATACTATATAGTGACTGTCACCTAAAATGTTGGTTGATGCCCTGTTGAGTTGTAGGCTATGTTACAGTCTAGTATTGATATTCATGTGTTAATAATATACTAGTACTGTTTGGTGAAGCTGTTAGTTTGGTTCTGTCTGTGTGTTTGTTCAGTGCCTGTCTATGGGTTGTTTAGTTTGCTGTGGTTTCTTTGGCTCCAGGGTGGTTTATTTGGTTAGCTATGGTTGGTTGAGGTTTTTGGGGGTAGTTTGGGATTTTATGTGGCTTGTTTGGTTGCGTGTTAGTCCATGTGGTGTTTTGTGGGTTGTTTGTGTGTGCAAGCGGGGTTTGTGTGTGTGTGTTCTGGGGGTATTCTGCTGGACGAGGCGAGGTCCTGTTTACAGAGCAGGTCCCAACAGAGCCCAGTTCTCTGACCCTCACATTCCAGAACCACCGCTAATCGTCTCCGTCTGTGAAACACTTCACCACATCTCTCAATTCTCAATCTCTCTCTCCCTCTCTAGAGCCTTCCAACACCTTATCCATCCCCCTCTCTCCCTCTCTAGAGCCCCCCAACCCCATATCCATCCCCCTCTCTCTCCCTTTCTCTGTTTGTCAATTTTCCGTACTCCCTCTAACCATGTTTTCCAGTCTTTTGAGTTTGACACTGTTTTATTGACTGGTACACATTATGAGCAATATGCCCTCAAAGCATCTTTAGAAATAACACACATAATAACTAACACGTAACATCTGCCCCCTCCTCCACCCTCCTGCTCTCTGCTCTCTCTCTCTCTCTGTCTTTATTCTCTTTCTCCATGGCTGTTCTGTTTTTTCTCTGTGTTGTTGTTCTCTTCTCACAGTGAGCTCATTCTGGGCTGTGGTCATAGAAGTGTAAATTAGAACCAGAAGAGTTTCTGAAGAGTGAGGCACATATCCCCTCTCCTCCCATTCCCTCACCCTCTCTCTCTTCCTGTTTCTCCTCCCTCTCTCGGTCTCTCCCTTTGACAATTTGAAAGCATTCCAACTCCGTCCAACAGCACATTTGGCCCGTGTGTGTGTGGGTCTATGTTAGTGTTTCTCTCTCTCCCTCCCTCCCTCTCTCTCTGCTCCACTCTGCTCTGCTGCTGTGTCCTCTGAGGCTGCTCTTGGCCAGGTGCAGCGGTTTGCTCACAGCTGCCTGACAGATGAGGTGAGGGGCTCTGGAGTGTCTTTTGCATCTTCTTGTGAAAGCGTTTAGAGCCGGTGTAAACCCCAGTGTAAAGACTGGAACTTTACTGGGACTGGCTGAGACCTCTCAGACCTCTGAGGTTGTATAGGCTAGGCGCAGGCTCGGTTGACAGTGTGTGTTCTGCTGCAGAACATATCACATATGTGTTCTGTGTGTTCTCCATGGTTTCACAGGGGTGTGTGTTTGGGAAGTTTGTATAAGATGTGTTTTGTGGATTGAGGTTGGTATGTGGCAAACTGGCGTCCTCTTTTTTTGTGTGGACTGTGTTGTTTGAGAGTAGCATTTTGAGGAGCTCTGTAAGCGAGCGTTGTTGGGTCCCGGCCATGTGAGCCCAGGCTGTCAAATCAAGTCAAATGTTATTGGTCATACACGTGTTTAGCAGATGTTATTGCGAGTGTAGCGAAATGCTTGTGTTTCTATCTCCGACAGTGCGGTAATATCTAACAAGTAATATCCAACCATTTCAATACACACACATCTATGTAAAGGAATGGAATTAAGAATATATAAATATATGGATGAGCAATGTCAGAGCGGCATAGACTAAGATACAGTACAATAGAATGCAGTAAATATCAATGAGATGAGTAATGGAACATATATAAACATTATTAAAGTGACTAGTGTTCCATTTATTAAAGTGGTCGATGATTTCAAGTCTATGTATATAGGCAGCAGCTCTAATGTGCTGCTTATGAACTTTAACACACAAATGTGGAAATGACAACACACATTTACAGAGCGGTCAATACATCATTGACAGGGTCGTGGTCATAGTTTGCCTGCTGAGTGGTTGATGGATCCCATTACTGTGAGAAACACACTAGAGGATCCAGCACTAACGCCTCAACCAGCCAGCCCCACACTTTTATTATGGCAGGAATGGAGACACTGTCCATTAGCAGACTGACAAACCACAATAACATTGATTATAACCGTAACTCTGGCCCAGATACAGAGAGAGATAATTGTGGTAAAGAAGTAGCCACCATGTCATGTGTTTTCAGAGTAAAGCTATAAAACCTATACAGGGTTTCAGCCCCTGACCTTGTCAGTGTGTGCTTGAGTCAAGAGAACCACATCTCTCTTCAGGGCCGTTCCATATGATTTCAATCCCTTTCTGACTGCGCCTCTTTTGGTTTGAATGAAACCTTTCATACATGTTTGTCCATGTTGGAAGTGGTCAGAAAGGGACTTTTAAAAAGGTTTTTAAAAAACATTCAGGAGATGGAGGTTCTCAAAGTTGACCCATTTTTCATACCCCACACTACCATGAGACATTCATGGTAAAAATCCCTTTAAGTACCTAAGTAAGGCCTCCTGATGCTTATACAACATCTTTACCTTCATCTCTGTCTTTGTACTGAGTCATGGTACTGAGTCCTTACCAACTCCAGACAGCCACTCTCTCTCACTTCTCTGGGAGAGATCTGGCTTTTCTACGGTGGTCTGGAGTTAGGCCCTTGCGTGATGTCAGAGGCTCTGTAGAGGGCTGCAGCTTGGAGTCGCACGCCATGGTGTGTTTGTTGTGTTTGTGCCTTGTGTGTGCGTGTGTGTGTGGTCTAAATGCGTCTGAAATGAGGAGCATGTGATTCTGGCAGGAGAAGTAGATCAGGCAAAGGGTCAGGTGAGATGTTTGCACTATCTCTCTCTCTTCTCTCGCTCTCTCCCCTCCGTCTAGCTCTTCTCTCGCTCTCCCCTCGTCTATCTCTTCTCTCTCTGCTGTCGTCAGAGCCTCTGCTATCTGCCTGCAACGTGTTTCCCTCTCCCTCCCTCCCTCCCTCCCTCCCTCCCTCCCTCCCTCCCTCCCTCCCTCCCTCCCTCCCTCCCTCCCTCCCTCCCTCCCTCTGTCTTTCTGGCCCTCCCGTGCCTTCTCTTAACCAGAGGATATGTCTGTTTGGTCTTTATCTCTGACAAACTTCCAGTATTAGCAAAGGTCTTCTGACAAACTTCCATACTTCCAGTATTAGCAAAGGTCTTCTGACAAACTTCCATACTTCCAGTATTAACAAAGGTCACAAGCAGACATTTGCTGTATACTACAGTAACTGTACCCTGCTTATAAGCCAATGACGCTACACTACTTCCTCATTTTCATTCCTAAATTGTATTGGTCCTTAGGTACATTGATATGTGTGTAGGTTCTTAACTGTATGTCTTGGGGTGAAAGGGTGGCTGTATGGATCTGTTTTGGTAGTATTTATGATTGACTGACTGGTACTGTGAGTGAGATATATCTGTAGAGTATTCATGGTTATATAGTGCAGGTAGACTGAAACCTGTTGAACTCTGGTAGACTCACAGAAAGTCACACTGAAGGTCAGTGTGCCATGTCCTTCTCCCGTCTACTACTGTTGATCTACAGTCTCTAATGGCCTGTGTTGTCCTCTCCTCCTGTCACGTAGTCTCTCTGAGATTTCCTGGCAGCAGCAGTGTTTGCCTGGGCCCGCTCCAGTTCCAGGCTCTATGATGAGGGAGAGGTTAATCATTAGTCCCATGCTCTCCCTGCTCCATGGGGGACAGGGCTATGGGGGCATGGGATAGGGGACTACATGATGGGCTAGAGGGGCTGTGGGGAGCAGAGAGAGGAACTAGAAGGGTAGTTTGGAAGTTCAGAGTGAGTGTAGTGGTGTAGATTTAATTTCAGATATAGCCTTGGATTTGATTTCATCCTCCCTGCTGTGTGACTGGTGCCAGTATCATAACGAGGTTGCACAATCTTTACCCAATGAACTTTCACCAGCAGCAGGGCAGGTTGCAGCGAGGTTTGTTTGCTTAAGAAAGACAGACCTTGACCACCCTTTACGCCTTCCTTACACACACACTTTTAATTGGTTAGCCAACCAGGAAATAAAAATAAGAAGGTAATGTGTTACTACATTGATTTAATAAATATTCTGCCAATACAGTGGTAGTTAATGTTTAATGTTGTACGCTCCTTGTGCGTCTCTGTGCCACACTACACTATTTCTATTCCCTTATTATTGGACACAAAAGACTACTCTATTCCCTTTCTATTGGATGTCTCTGCCGTCACATATGTCAGAGTCAAGGCCCGCGGGCCACATCCGGCCCGCAAGAAGGTTTTTTACGGCCCCTGGGATGATCTTGATTTATTATTAGAACCGGCCCGCAGCAAGCCGGCAGCCCGCAGATCTTTTACACGCACCAATACTACATTTCCCACAATGCAAAGGTGACGCACCGAGCAGTAGGCTGCTTCATTTCAATATTTATTGGCACAGCAGTCGTCAGCATCACAGTAAAATTAACTTTCAGATACCCATCAAAAATGGCAAAACGGAAGGTGGATACTGAGAACCGGGGGTTTCAAACAAGGTGGGAGTCGGAGTATATGTTCACGAAGGTAGCTGGAAAACCTGTGTGTCTTCTGTGTGGAGAAAGTGTGGCGGTACTGAAAGAGTATAATCTGAGACGACATTATGAAACGAAACACGCGGACAAAAACAAGAATATGGACATGGAACAAAGGCTACAAAAGGCAGAGGAATTAAAACGAGGCCTCAAATCTCGACAGGCTCTGTTCAAAAAAGCCAAATCACAAGGCCAGGCTGCTGTCAAGGCCAGTTTTATTTTGGCAGAAGAGATCGCTAAATCAGCCCGGCCATTTACGGAGGGGGATTTCATCAAAAACTGCATGATTAAAGTTTGTGACGAAGTTTGCCCAGAAAAAAGGCAACTCTTTTTAAATGTGAGTCTGAGCAGAAACACCATTGCCGAGAGAGTAGACCAGTTGTCCATCAATCTAAAAGAGCAGCTTGTGAAAAAGGGAAAAGATTTTATTGCATATTCCTTGGCTGTGGATGAGAGCACCGACATTTCTGACATTGCCCAGTTGTCAATTTTCATCCGCGGAGTGGACTCCAACCTAAGCGTGACAGAGGAGTTTTTGGCTTTACGTCCTATGCATGGCACAACTACGGGGCATGATTTGTATGAAGAGGTGTCAAGATGTGTAAATGAGATGGAGCTGCCTTGGGAAAAACTCGTGGGTTTGACAACCGACGGAGCACCTGCGATGTGTGGACACAGGAGCGGACTGGTGGCGAAGATACGGGAAAAGATGCAAGAGGAAAACGCGACAGGTGAGCTGACAGCTTATCATTGTATCATACACCAGGAAGCGTTGTGCGGTAAAGCCTTGAAAATGGAGCATGTAATGAGCATCATCACGCGCACAGTTAACTTTATCAGAGCCAAAGGTTTGAATCACCGCCAGTTCAAGGCATTTCTGACGGAGTTAGAAACGGAGCATGGTGATTTGCCTTATCACACAGAGGTGCGATGGCTAAGCCAGGGAAAGGTGCTTCAAAGATGTTTCGAGCTTCGTGAGGAGATTTGTCTGTTCTTGGACAGCAAAGGGAAAGACACAACACAACTCCGAGACGAAATGTTTCTGTGTGAAATGGCTTTTCTGTGTGACATTACGAGTCATCTGAATGCAATAAACTTGCAGCTGCAGGGTCGGGATCGTGTCATCTCTGATATGTACAGTACAGTGAAGGCATTTAAAACCAAACTGACTCTGTGGGAGACGCAGATGCGGAAAGAAAATTTGAGCCACTTTCCCAGCTGCCAGACCATGAAAGAGAAGCTCTCTACCAGTGCGTTCCCGAGCACACAGTTGGCTGATAAAATAGGTATGCTTGCCGCTGACTTTCGACGCCGATTTGCTGACTTTGAAGCACAAAAAAGCAGGTTGGAACTGCTCGGTAACCCATTTGCTGTTGACGTGGAAAGCTCACCACCAAACCTCCAAATGGAGTTGATTGACCTCCAATGCAATGATGCACTGAGGGCAAAATATGCGGCAGTGGGTGCTGCGGAGTTAGCCCGTTTCCTCCCCGGCACAATGCCCCAGCTGCGCATCCAGGCTGCTCAAACGTTGTCTATGTTTGGCAGCACATACCTGTGTGAACAACTGTTTTCTTTGATGAACCTGAACAAAACATCACACAGAAGTCGACTTACTGCTGAACACCTCCACTCAATTCTGAGGATTTCTTCAGCTCAGAGCCTTACCCCGAACATTGATGAACTTGTGGAAAAGATGGGACACCACCAAGTATCACCCTCAACCTCAAACAAGTGAACATTACTGTGCAATCACATATTTAGAGTTTTTACTCAGTTCAAGTTTAAAAGTTAAAATTTAATATTTGTTTTCACTGCATGTTACTTCTCCTTAAACAAAGTGTTGTTTTTGATTAATAGATTTTTGCACTTTATTTTTTTGTATTTCAATCCAATTATATTTTAAAAATATTTCAGTTGAGTGGATGATAGAAAATTGCTATTATTGTTTTTTCTTTGAAGTAAATTTAGCCCACTTTTGCTAAAATAGAAAATATAGTCTACTGATGGTGCCTTGAATACCGGTTTCTTTCATTTAATGTTCATGTTATGGGGATATTTATATAAAGGAAATTTGTCTTTTGTGTCTGTTGAAAATTAAAGATTACTGACAGAGCCATAAGAAAATATTGCTTTATTTATCTGATCATATTGTAATATATTTGTTAGGTTTTCAGTAGGTTCAATTAGGTTCACTAGACTATATGCGTCATTTAAAAAATTTTCAATGAACATTCGAACAGTCCGGCCCTCGTCTTGTAGCTGATTTTTTTATTTGGCCCTCCGTCCATTTGACTTTGACACCCCTGCGTTATAGTCTATACTGTAGCCTGGCTATTAGTTTACTGTAAAACCCTTTGGCTTTCACCACTTTGTCATTTTCTGTGTAATAGACTCTCTCTGTCTCCTCTCCTCCTGAATAATCCTTCATTCTGCACTGTCATCTCTGTCTCTCTCTCGTCTCCCCCTCCTCCAGCCTCTCTGGTAGAGCTCCAGTATGTAAGGAATGCCAGATACTTTGGGAGATCTTGAATCCAGTCAGTGGATGACTGACAGGCCTAAGACCCGCCCCCTCCTCAGATTGCACCCAGGCCTATATCCTGTCTCCTAAATCCTTCTCATATAAAACAGGATCAAGGATCAATGACACCTCTTTGTCTTGGCTCGCTGTGCGTCACTCTTACTCTTTTCTCACACACACACACACACACACACACACACACACACACACACACACACACACACACACACACACTCCTCATATTTTCTTCCTATTCTGTCTCTTCATCTCCCTCATAACTGTGTCTAAACCCCCCTCTCTAGCCTCCATCCCGTTCTTTGCGTGTGAGTTGAAGGCGGTGACTCCGTACCGGAGGGGTTTCTTCTGTGGGGACCAGAGCATCACCTACCCCTACCTGGAGAGAGAGGCCATCCCTGACGCACTGCTCATCGCTGGGGGCATCGTCATCACTGGCCTCACGGTGAGACACACAACACAACACACCACTTACACACTGTAGGATCTTACTGAGTATATACACATGACATACTATCACCACTTACACACTGTAGGATCTTACTGAGTATATACACAACATACTATCTTACACACTGTAGGATCTTACTGAGTATATACACATGACATACTATCTTACACACTGTAGGATCTTACTGAGTATATACACATGACATACTATCTTACACACTGTAGGATCTTACTGAGTATATACACATGACATACTATCACCAGTAGGATCTTACTGAGTATATACACATGACATACTATCTTACACACTGTAGGATCTTACTGAGTATATACACATGACATACTATCTTGCACACTGTAGGATCTTACTGAGTATATACACATGACATACTATCTTACACACTGTAGGATCTTACTGAGTATATACACATGACATACTATCTTACACACTCACTGTAAGCAGACAAGAGGTCCACCTGGAAGTAGATGTATTTATGAGCCATTCAATACTTAGCCTTTATTTAGTCATGTCATTGAAAAAACCTTCTCTTTTACAATACGCTGTGAAAGTGTAGCGTCGTTTCACTACCGTTATCTAGCGCAGCTTTTTTATGAAGAGGACTGATTCGAACTCTTGTTCCTCCTCTTCTTCCCTGGCCAGATTGCGCTGGGCGAGTGTTACCGGGTTCGATTCCGTGAGGTGCAATCGCGGGCCTTCGTGCGCAACCTCTACGTGTCCTGCCTCTATAAGGAGCTGGGAAGCTTCCTGTTCGGCTGCTGCGTGGGCCAATCATTGACCAACATGGCCAAGCTGAGTGTGGGGCGCCTGCGACCTAACTTCCTGTCGGTGTGCAACGTGACATACGCCTCGCTCAACTGCGTCCCCGGCTCCTACATGGCCCAGGTCACCTGCAGGCAGCCCAAACACAAGATGGTGGAGGAGGCCAGGTCAGTACCGAGAGAGACGCCTTCCCTATTCACACTATAGGGCCAGGCCTGGCCAAACTGAGCTGGCCTGGTTACACACACACCATAGTTGCTGGAACCGTGCAGGAAAGGACAACATTAAAATAAATATCAGAACTAGCACAGTGCAGTTGTGGTTGGTCCTGTAATGTGAATCAAGCTTCAGTGTATCAGAGTTGGGCTCAATTCTAGCTCAATTCCTGTCAGTTGGATTGGATATGAGATTTTTCCATTTTTATGCAATCCTGAAAAGTCATGCACTGACTGGAATTGAGATGGAATAGACCCAAACGCCGCTAGTCTAGTCAAAGTGGAAATCTGTCTTTGTGAGAAACTATTGGTATGTTTATTACAATAGATTGAGATGGAGCAATATTGCCACTAGATAACTGGGTTAATGAATGACATCCCTGTTATCCCTTTATCTTTCAGGAAGTCCTTTTTCTCTGGCCATTCCTCTTTTGCCATGTACACCATGCTCTACCTGGCGGTAAGTGTCACTGGCAATTGGAGAGACACACACACACACACACACACACACACACTTGCACGTGCCTGTGGCGACAAAGAACAGCACACCTGCCAAGTAACGTTTATACACTTGAAGTCACCTGCTTTAGCTGGGATTACTACAGATTAGTTGAAGGAAGGAAAGAATGATCTTTGATAGTTTTAACTTTCACTGTAATTATGAAAGAAGATATTGGACACTTTGTCCCTGTAGAGATGGAGTGCACACTCACTCACACACATACTCACAAACACTCAGACATTCAAACACACTCACATACACACACTGTACATGCAAACTCTGAGAAAGGCAACTTTTCAAAAGCCGTCCTGCCTGAAATGAAAATGGAGGGAGGAAGTTTTCCACAGGGAACATGAATAGAGAGAGAGATGTAGAGCAGACAGAGCACTCCTTGTTTGGGGGGGGGGGGGTGCTGAGAGTTCCACAGGCTTCTTTCAACAAGAGAACCCCACTCCCCTCCTCTCTCTCTCTACTGGACCATTGGTGAGGAACACATTGTGGGGTGAGAAATGACAGAGGAAGACAAAAGCCCATCATGGCTCAAGCATTTGTTCCCATAATGTATTCATTAACATTCTAAATGGAATTCCTCCACTTCATTAAGTCTCCAATGGCCCGGAATATGACTGGAATAATCGCAAAACTATTTACGGGAAATATATATGAAACTCATTCAATTTCAATCTGATAAAAGGAGAGGATTCACCATTCAAAAACATTGTTAATAGATTTCTCGGGTCCTCCCCTCCCCTCCTCACCCCCACTTAGGGACAGAGAGAAAGAGGGAGAGAAAGAGAGTGAGGCATTGAGAGCAGTTGAGTGTCCTGAGAAAAACAGGGGGCCTCATTCTTCATTCTGTCTCCTCTTCTCCCTCTCTTCTCCCTCTCTTCTCCCTCTATCTTCCCTCCATCCCGTCTGTGGCTTCCTGGCGTATAGCTAGTACTACTACTGCAGACTGACTGTGTCCTTTAGAATCCATGGGACCTGCAGCGACATGCAACCAGGGCCCTGGACCAGCTGCTGGTTGGAGGGCAAGAAGACTGACACCTGCTTCCAGCTCCCCTCCCCTCCGGAGGAATACGTTGCACATGTTCCAGTGACAGGCCCAGGCCTGGCAGCAGTCACCTCAGAAACAGCACCATGCATCTCTACAGTTAACCCCTGACCCCTCAGTCAGTCTCTGTCTGGTCCCTGACTGACAGACACTCCTCCTCTATTGTAGTAATGATGGGGCTTGGAGGGCAAGATGAGATGGAGGAGAGGTTTATTAGGGTGCTGAGCCCAGTGTGGATGGACGAATGCCAGGTCCTCTTCCTCACCCTCTAGACGTGTGTGTGTTAACTGTGTTTAATGTACCATGTGACCAGATCACTGTGGAAAGAACCAACTACGCTGCAGTTTATGCACACACACAGACGCATGCAAAAATGCATGAGAGGGCCTGCACACACACACACACACACTTCTCATATTTGAAGGCTCTGATCATGTGACGCTGCTCTCCTTCTCCAGTTCTACCTGCAGGCGCGGTTGTCATGGCGAGGGGCTCGTCTGCTGCGCCCGCTGCTGCAGTTCCTGCTGGTGATGATAGCCGTGTACACCGGGCTGAGCCGCATCTCTGACTACCGCCACCACCCCACCGACGTGATCACCGGCTTCATCCAGGGAGGCCTCACCGCCTACTGGGTGGTAAGTGTCTGTCTCTCCCCTCCCTCTGGCTCTATGGAGCTGTGGGATTGGGAACAAATGTGTTGATGTATGATCTCCTATGTCAGTCAGGCTTACAGGATGAAATAATGTCAACCATGCCTGCCTAAACAATAACAGGGCATCATGTCCTATCCATCTGCCTGTACAATCTGTATTTGTCTCATTCAGTCCCTATATGGTGGGATCTCATCTGGGTCAGGCTGAGCAGTATAACCAGTCTCTCTGGCGGTTGGGATATCTGTCTTATGTTTGACGGATTCTCTTGGTTGCCTTTGTGTGTTTGACGGACAGTGTTCCATCTCTATGTATCTGTGTTTGACGGACAGTGTTCCATCTCTATGTATCTGTGTTTGACGGACATGTTCCATCTCTATGTATCTGTGTTTGACGGACAGTGTTCCATCTCTATGTATCTGTGTTTGACGGACAGTGTTCCATCTCTATGTATCTGTGTTTGACGGACATGTTCCATCTCTATGTATCTGTGTTTGACGGACAGTGTTCCATTTCTATGTATCTGTGTTTGACGGACATGTTCCATCTCTATGTATCTGTGTTTGACGGACAGTGTTCCATCTCTATGTATCTGTGTTTGACGGACAGTGTTCCATCTCTATGTATCTGTGTTTGACGGACAGTGTTCCATCTCTATGTATCTGTGTTTGACGGACAGTGTTCCATTTCTATGTATCTGTGTTTGACGGACATGTTCCATCTCTATGTATCTGTGTTTGACGGACAGTGTTCCATCTCTATGTATCTGTGTTTGACGGATTCTCTTGGTTGCCTTTGTGTGTTTGACGGACATGTTCCATCTCTATGTATCTGTGTTTGACGGACAGTGTTCCATCTCTATGTATCTGTGTTTGACGGACATGTTCCATCTCTATGTATCTGTGTTTGACGGACATGTTCCATCTCTATGTATCTGTGTTTGACGGACAGTGTTCCATCTCTATGTATCTGTGTTTGACGGACAGTGTTCCATCTCTATGTATCTGTGTTTGACGGATTCTCTTGGTTGCCTTTGTGTGTTTGACGGACATGTTCCATCTCTATGTATCTGTGTTTGACGGACAGTGTTCCATCTCTATGTATCTGTGTTTGACGGACATGTTCCATCTCTATGTATCTGTGTTTGACGGACAGTGTTCCATCTCTATGTATCTGTGTTTGACGGACATGTTCCATCTCTATGTATCTGTGTTTGACGGACATGTTCCATCTCTATGTATCTGTGTTTGACGGACATGTTCCATCTCTATGTATCTGTGTTTGACGGACAGTGTTCCATCTCTATGTATCTGTGTTTGACGGACAGTGTTCCATCTCTATGTATCTGTGTTTGACGGACAGTGTTCCATTTCTATGTATCTGTGTTTGACGGACATGTTCCATCTCTATGTATCTGTGTTTGACGGACATGTTCCATCTCTATGTATCTGTGTTTGACGGACAGTGTTCCATCTCTATGTATCTGTGTTTGACGGATTCTCTTGGTTGCCTTTGTGTGTTTGACGGACATGTTCCATCTCTATGTATCTGTGTTTGACGGACAGTGTTCCATCTCTATGTATCTGTGTTTGACGGACATGTTCCATCTCTATGTATCTGTGTTTGACGGACATGTTCCATCTCTATGTATCTGTGTTTGACGGACAGTGTTCCATCTCTATGTATCTGTGTTTGACGGACATGTTCCATCTCTATGTATCTGTGTTTGACGGACAGTGTTCCATCTCTATGTATCTGTGTTTGACGGACATGTTCCATCTCTATGTATCTGTGTTTGACGGACAGTGTTCCATTTCTATGTATCTGTGTTTGACGGACATGTTCCATCTCTATGTATCTGTGTTTGACGGACAGTGTTCCATCTCTATGTATCTGTGTTTGACGGACAGTGTTCCATCTCTATGTATCTGTGTTTGACGGACAGTGTTCCATCTCTATGTATCTGTGTTTGACGGACATGTTCCATCTCTATGTATCTGTGTTTGACGGACAGTGTTCCATCTCTATGTATCTGTGTTTGACGGACAGTGTTCCATCTCTATGTATCTGTGTTTGATGGACATGTTCCATCTCTATGTATCTGTGTTTGACGGACAGTGTTCCATCTCTATGTATCTGTGTTTGACGGACAGTGTTCCATCTCTATGTATCTGTGTTTGACGGACATGTTCCATCTCTATGTATCTGTGTTTGACGGACAGTGTTCCATCTCTATGTATCTGTGTTTGACGGACATGTTCCATCTCTATGTATCTGTGTTTGACGGACAGTGTTCCATCTCTCTGTATCTGTGTTTGACGGACAGTGTTCCATCTCTATGTATCTGTGTTTGACGGACAGTGTTCCATCTCTATGTATCTGTGTTTGACGGACAGTGTTCCATCTCTATGTATCTGTGTTTGACGGACATGTTCCATCTCTATGTATCTGTGTTTGACGGACAGTGTTCCATCTCTATGTATCTGTGTTTGACGGACATGTTCCATCTCTATGTATCTGTGTTTGACGGACATGTTCCATCTCTATGTATCTGTGTTTGACGGACAGTGTTCCATCTCTATGTATCTGTGTTTGACGGACAGTGTTCCATCTCTATGTATCTGTGTTTGACGGACAGTGTTCCATTTCTATGTATCTGTGTTTGACGGACATGTTCCATCTCTATGTATCTGTGTTTGACGGACAGTGTTCCATCTCTATGTATCTGTGTTTGACGGACAGTGTTCCATCTCTATGTATCTGTGTTTGACGGACAGTGTTCCATCTCTATGTATCTGTGTTTGACGGACAGTGTTCCATTTCTATGTATCTGTGTTTGACGGACATGTTCCATCTCTATGTATCTGTGTTTGACGGACAGTGTTCCATCTCTATGTATCTGTGTTTGACGGATTCTCTTGGTTGCCTTTGTGTGTTTGACGGACATGTTCCATCTCTATGTATCTGTGTTTGACGGACAGTGTTCCATCTCTATGTATCTGTGTTTGACGGACATGTTCCATCTCTATGTATCTGTGTTTGACGGACATGTTCCATCTCTATGTATCTGTGTTTGACGGACAGTGTTCCATCTCTATGTATCTGTGTTTGACGGACATGTTCCATCTCTATGTATCTGTGTTTGACGGACAGTGTTCCATCTCTATGTATCTGTGTTTGACGGACATGTTACATCTCTATGTATCTGTGTTTGACGGACAGTGTTCCATTTCTATGTATCTGTGTTTGACGGACATGTTCCATCTCTATGTATCTGTGTTTGACGGACAGTGTTCCATCTCTATGTATCTGTGTTTGACGGACAGTGTTCCATCTCTATGTATCTGTGTTTGACGGACAGTGTTCCATCTCTATGTATCTGTGTTTGACGGACATGTTCCATCTCTATGTATCTGTGTTTGACGGACATGTTCCATCTCTATGTATCTGTGTTTGACGGACAGTGTTCCATCTCTATGTATCTGTGTTTGACGGACAGTGTTCCATCTCTATGTATCTGTGTTTGACGGACATGTTCCATCTCTATGTATCTGTGTTTGACGGACAGTGTTCCATCTCTATGTATCTGTGTTTGACGGACAGTGTTCCATCTCTATGTATCTGTGTTTGACGGACATGTTCCATCTCTATGTATCTGTGTTTGACGGACAGTGTTCCATCTCTATGTATCTGTGTTTGACGGACATGTTCCATCTCTATGTATCTGTGTTTGACGGACAGTGTTCCATCTCTCTGTATCTGTGTTTGACGGACAGTGTTCCATCTCTATGTATCTGTGTTTGACGGACAGTGTTCCATCTCTATGTATCTGTGTTTGACGGACAGTGTTCCATCTCTATGTATCTGTGTTTGACGGACATGTTCCATCTCTATGTATCTGTGTTTGACGGACAGTGTTCCATCTCTATGTATCTGTGTTTGACGGACATGTTCCATCTCTATGTATCTGTGTTTGACGGACATGTTCCATCTCTATGTATCTGTGTTTGACAGACAGTGTTCCATCTCTATGTATCTGTGTTTGATGGACATGTTCCATCTCTATGTATCTGTGTTTGACGGACAGTGTTCCATCTCTATGTATCTGTGTTTGACGGACAGTGTTCCATCTCTATGTATCTGTGTTTGACGGACATGTTCCATCTCTATGTATCTGTGTTTGACGGACAGTGTTCCATCTCTATGTATCTGTGTTTGACGGACATGTTCCATCTCTATGTATCTGTGTTTGACGGACAGTGTTCCATCTCTCTGTATCTGTGTTTGACGGACAGTGTTCCATCTCTATGTATCTGTGTTTGACGGACAGTGTTCCATCTCTATGTATCTGTGTTTGACGGACAGTGTTCCATCTCTATGTATCTGTGTTTGACGGACATGTTCCATCTCTATGTATCTGTGTTTGACGGACAGTGTTCCATCTCTATGTATCTGTGTTTGACGGACATGTTCCATCTCTATGTATCTGTGTTTGACGGACATGTTCCATCTCTATGTATCTGTGTTTGACGGACATGTTCCATCTCTATGTATCTGTGTTTGACGGACAGTGTTCCATCTCTATGTATCTGTGTTTGACGGACAGTGTTCCATCTCTATGTATCTGTGTTTGACGGACAGTGTTCCATTTCTATGTATCTGTGTTTGACGGACATGTTCCATCTCTATGTATCTGTGTTTGACGGACAGTGTTCCATCTCTATGTATCTGTGTTTGACGGACAGTGTTCCATCTCTATGTATCTGTGTTTGACGGACAGTGTTCCATCTCTATGTATCTGTGTTTGACGGACAGTGTTCCATTTCTATGTATCTGTGTTTGACGGACATGTTCCATCTCTATGTATCTGTGTTTGACGGACAGTGTTCCATCTCTATGTATCTGTGTTTGACGGATTCTCTTGGTTGCCTTTGTGTGTTTGACGGACATGTTCCATCTCTATGTATCTGTGTTTGACGGACAGTGTTCCATCTCTATGTATCTGTGTTTGACGGACATGTTCCATCTCTATGTATCTGTGTTTGACGGACATGTTCCATCTCTATGTATCTGTGTTTGACGGACAGTGTTCCATCTCTATGTATCTGTGTTTGACGGACATGTTCCATCTCTATGTATCTGTGTTTGACGGACAGTGTTCCATCTCTATGTATCTGTGTTTGACGGACATGTTACATCTCTATGTATCTGTGTTTGACGGACAGTGTTCCATTTCTATGTATCTGTGTTTGACGGACATGTTCCATCTCTATGTATCTGTGTTTGACGGACAGTGTTCCATCTCTATGTATCTGTGTTTGACGGACAGTGTTCCATCTCTATGTATCTGTGTTTGACGGACAGTGTTCCATCTCTATGTATCTGTGTTTGACGGACATGTTCCATCTCTATGTATCTGTGTTTGACGGACATGTTCCATCTCTATGTATCTGTGTTTGACGGACAGTGTTCCATCTCTATGTATCTGTGTTTGACGGACAGTGTTCCATCTCTATGTATCTGTGTTTGACGGACATGTTCCATCTCTATGTATCTGTGTTTGACGGACAGTGTTCCATCTCTATGTATCTGTGTTTGACGGACAGTGTTCCATCTCTATGTATCTGTGTTTGACGGACATGTTCCATCTCTATGTATCTGTGTTTGACGGACAGTGTTCCATCTCTATGTATCTGTGTTTGACGGACATGTTCCATCTCTATGTATCTGTGTTTGACGGACAGTGTTCCATCTCTCTGTATCTGTGTTTGACGGACAGTGTTCCATCTCTATGTATCTGTGTTTGACGGACAGTGTTCCATCTCTATGTATCTGTGTTTGACGGACAGTGTTCCATCTCTATGTATCTGTGTTTGACGGACATGTTCCATCTCTATGTATCTGTGTTTGACGGACAGTGTTCCATCTCTATGTATCTGTGTTTGACGGACATGTTCCATCTCTATGTATCTGTGTTTGACGGACATGTTCCATCTCTATGTATCTGTGTTTGACAGACAGTGTTCCATCTCTATGTATCTGTGTTTGACGGACATGTTCCATCTCTATGTATCTGTGTTTGCGTGACAGTGTTCCATCTCTATGTATCTGTGTTTGACGGACAGTGTTCCATCTCTATGTATCTGTGTTTGACGGATTCTCTTGGTTGCCTTTGTGTGTTTGACGGACAGTGTTCCATCTCTATGTATCTGTGTTTGACGGACATGTTCCATCTCTATGTATCTGTGTTTGACGGACAGTGTTCCATCTCTATGTATCTGTGTTTGACGGACATGTTCCATCTCTATGTATCTGTGTTTGACGGACAGTGTTCCATCTCTATGTATCTGTGTTTGACGGACAGTGTTCCATTTCTATGTATCTGTGTTTGACGGACAGTGTTCCATCTCTATGTATCTGTGTTTGACGGACAGTGTTCCATTTCTATGTATCTGTGTTTGACGGACAGTGTTCCATCTCTATGTATCTGTGTTTGACAGACAGTGTTCCATCTCTATGTATCTGTGTTTGACGGACAGTGTTCCATCTTTATGTATCTGTGTTTGACGGACAGTGTTCCATCTTTATGTATCTGTGTTTGACGGACAGTGTTCCATCTCTATGTATCTGTGTTTGACAGACAATGTTTTATCTGTGTCTCTCCAGGCCTTCTATATTTCCTCCATGTTTAAGAACAACCGTCCAGACCTGTCTCCCACCAGCATGTCTCTGGAGAGCCCCCTGTCTAGCCAACAGACCGTCTGCTAGCACCACCTGCCCCAACACACCCCTCCTCACCTACCTGGACGGATGAGAGAAAAGACAGGAAGAGAGAGAGAGGGAGAGACAGTCAGATAGCAGAGGTGAGCAGCACAGGGAGGGAGACAAGGTGTGTGAAAAGGAAGGGGGATGAGATAAGAGGTAGAGCAGGTAAAGAGTGTTCTAGCAAGTACACACATGTTCTGGTGAATACGTCAAGACACGCACGCACACGTAGTGTCACCTCTCTCTCTCACTAACACACACACACACACCAAATCACTGTAGAGTACAACCCGTCCACATGGAGATATGCATAGTAATTTTACAGATATTTTGTATATGAAAAACGACAAATGTTTCTATTTTTCAAATGAGAGTCGTAGATGAAGCTGCTAATAATAATGATTTTTTTCCTGTTCTAAGTAGAAAATGTTTTATATGTGATGGTGGTTAGTGGGCAGTGCATTAGGTTAGCTCTCACAAACACACGGTCAGTCAGTGTCTCTAAATCATCTTCATTGGTCGTCACTTCGTTGGTCATCCTCTGACCAGCCTAGATGATGACATCATCAGCTGGACTCCACTTCTTCAGCTTGACGTCCCCTGACTCTAATTCTGTGGATGTCTCATTGACGTCCCCTGACCCCTGACTCTAATTCTGTGGATGTCTCATTGTGTGAAACGAGACAGTCAGAACTGAACTGTTATTTCAGACCTCTACATGGAACAACAGCGCTGCATGGAGTGACAAACCCTGGCAACCAATAAGGAAGGAGCACTGGCCTCGTGTGCCCTCTTTACCAGTACCCTCTCCATCCTTCACCCTCTAACTACACAGCAACTAATAGAGGATGTCATGGACAAAGACAAAAGAGAACACATTGTATTAAACCAAGTATCTTAACTTCAGTTACCCAGGAGTGATAGGGTGGAAATCTGCTTTGCCCAGGTTACGTCCCCTCCCCTTCACTCCCACGCTTTTCCATGTCTGTACTCTGTACTAACCACTTAATACTGTGTCTCAGAGGCGGAGCTATGACTGAACCCTGTAACCTTTGACCTATTACCCTGACCTCTGAGCTGCACCTTGAGTTATGCCACTCTCACAGGGGAGCCAAAATGGCTGCCTCGTGTTGCCTATGGCAGAGGTCCCCTGTATATTCCTATTAATAGCACTTGAACTACATAATGGAACCTACTCTGATAGTATAATTGATATTATATATATTTTATCTCAAGTTTGAATAATCAGTGTTTTATTTCTCTTAATATGTCACTCTCATACGGTATATGTTTTAGTTTTTTTCCCAAATGATAATTATTCAAATTGAATGTAAATAGAAATGTCTTTTTTATAAACCACACAGAATTTCAAAAGTATTATTAGTGCCATTTTTTGACCGTTTTTTTCACGTTTATGTGTTATGTGTCTGTGTTGTTGATCAGGTACGCAGAGTTGTTGTTATTGTCATAGCGACTAGACTGAGCCAGAGCTATTATCAGAAAGCTATTTTGTGTTTTTTGTTTTCTCTGTGAATGCCAGAATGGCTGAACATAACCACTGTACTCAAAAAACCAAACCAATAAAATGAATGTTGAATCTTTTGACCTCCTATTGTCCACTGATATTCCTTAATGTCTCACACACTTTTTTTCTTTCTGCACAGAAACAATGTTTGTCGTCTGACTGTTTATATGCTCAACAGAGTAAAGAATCAGTTGTTCGTCACACACACATGACCAGTAAGTAAGTTCAAGCTTAGTTCAGGAAAAGTTAGAGGGGGAAACCGAGAGCAACAAAAAATATTGAATCCTAAAGTCACAAGTGACTTCACCTCTAGTTTCTGACTGGGAAAGAACCCACCTACTTTCTCCCTCCACCACCCCGCTCTCCTTTCTCCCTCCCTTCTCTACCTCCCTCTCTCTTTCAATCCCTTTGGAGTGCAGCAGAGCGCGCTGGGCTTTTTGGGGATCATGCTGCCATGGCGATGCCTGGCTAGATAGTGGGCTGGGGAGGTGGAGGCCTTTTTATTTATTCTCTTTCTTTTCCAATCCACTTCCTGGCTGAGTGAGGAGAATAAAAGGCAGCTGAGATCAGAGTGAGAGAAAGGGAAGGTTGCAGTAATGGGTGTGTATCGAGGTGAGGAAAGGGGAGGGCTGGCATGCAGCGGGAGAACAGGATGAAGGGAGAAGCTGGGGTTCAGTAATGAAGGGAAGGAGTAATGGGTGGGTATGGAGGTGAGGAAAGGGGAGGGCTGGCATGCAGTGGGAGAACAGGATGAAGGGAGAAGCTCAGGTTCAGTAATGAAGGGAAGGAGTAATGGGTGTGTATGGAGGTGAGGAAAGGGGAGGGCTGGCATGCAGCGGGAGAACGGGATGAAGGGAGACGCTGGGGTTCAGTAATGAAGGGAAGGAGTAATGGGTGTGTATGGAGGTGAGGAAAGGGGAGGGCTGGCATGCAGCGGGAGAACGGGATGAAGGGAGACGCTGGGGTTCAGTAATGAAGGGAAGGAGTAATGGAGCAGTTGGCAGTGGGGAAGGGGTGACGGGGGGAGAGGGAGGAGGGATTTGGGTGTGGGGCTTCGGGCTGGAAAGGAATGTGACTGGTTGTCAGGCCTGTTTTGTGTCAATACTGTTACTAAGAGACACATTTAATTCCTTAGCACTGTAAATGCCTGCGCTTGTGAAGATGTTGTTGTCTATCTGTTTTTGTCTAGGTCATCATTGTGTGTGTGTGTGTGTGTGTGTGTTTTTTCTTTTTGAGTGAGCAGGAGAGAAGAGTAGGTGCTCTACTAAGCTTACAACACAGCCTTTCAAACATGACATCTTGATTGCTCCGTAGATGTCTTCCTTGGTGACCCTTTGACCTTGTTCAAATGAATGGGATTGACAAGAGGAGGCCGATTCTCCCTCCAGTCCATAGAGCAGAAAGGCCAGACTAATTGAGGCGTGTGTCCTGTCTATCTGAAAGGTCCCACTAGTTCCAGCCCTCTCCACTGTGTGAGTTGTGGCTGTAGTTTAGTATACACATACAACAGTAGCCCCAGCCGGCCTGTGGTCATTTAGATGAGGCTGATTGAGCACTAATCTCAGCCTGTAAAACACATTACCGTCTCCACGCTCCATTCTGAAATAAAATAAAGCACACTTTCTCCCTCTTCCCCATACTTAGGGCTGGGGAATTCGTTTGATAAGACATTTGTTTTTCAGATAAAATACAGGTCTAAAAACAGAATAGTTCCATGGGCGGATGTTACGGCGGGCGATCAGAATCAATGGTGTGGAGGTAGGGAACCCTGTGATGGGTTACTACTGCAGGCAGGCTGGCAGGCAGACAGACGGGCACGTAGCTCACCTGCATACCTGTCTAGTGGAGGTGGAGAGGACACCTGTATCATACCTGCTGTCTGCCTATCATACTATCAGATGGGATAACATCACCCAGGCATTTAAAACTCCCCCACCAGGCTTCCTTTGAGGGCTTCTTTCTGGTAATGTAATGACCAAGAAACTTCTACAGTCCGCCAAATACTTCTCATAAAAGGCACAGTTTCAAGCAGCTTACTGTTGTACATTGAATCAACAGTGGAGAAAGAGGAGCTATTTCTGCTTTGCATATAATCTTTTCTCCCAGGGTCGGTCTCCATGGCATTACAGACATAGCCTCTGGATTGGAACTTAGTGGGGTTCTTATCCCTCTGCAGCTCAATTCTTGATAGAATTAGAAGGGATTAATGGGCTCTTTAGTATGCTTGAGTTGAGACCTGCTGCTGCTCAGCTCCATTAGACTGAATATTCATCCATATACTCCATCTATCCCAGCAATGACAGTTTGGGAATGCTGCAGCCATTAAGACCTGAGACTTGAGAGCAGAGCAGAGCGGGCACATTGTGTCCTGACTCCTGATACAGGCCTGTGAAAGGCATTAGTCTCTCTATGCTCCAGCAACACAGCGCTAGATAAATCTGCCTTCATCATGCTGCACCGAGGGGATTAGACCAGGCCAGATCATTTGGTATGCAGAAAGAGAAGAAAACACCCCAAACGGTGCCAGAAATAGCTTTTCGAGTCCTCTGGGTGGACGTACGTCAGGTCTGCGATGGCAATTAGTGTGACGTGGAAACTCTGCAGATGGTGTGTGTGTAGTCTCAGACACGTAGCATCACACACCCCACCTGCATACTCAACCCACTGGACGACCACATGCCTCAGAGTCCACACCTGTATGATATATCTGATGGGGATAGTATCATAGCGTGGGCATTTGGGCACGGCCACATCGCCTCCAGGATAGCCGTTTTGGCAAGGATGGACCCAAAGCGGGTGGAGGGGGAGCTTTTGTTACCGTTGAATATTGATGAGTGAAGTTGCAGTTTTTTTCACATATTTGGATCCCACCGTTGAGTGTTTAATTTGTGGGAGAGACAGACTGGTAAAAAATATCCAATCTCAACATTATCAATTTAGCAGCTTCCCAAAACACATTTTTGGACATGGCTGCTGTGCCAGCTCAAACAATACAGTATGCATCAGGAAAGATTAACTATAGAATTGCCTTTCCTGTTCGCTGCCAAGCCTTTACACTTAACAAGGATTGTAACCTTTATCTAGCATTTCAGTATTTGATATGTAAATAATCTCTATTTCAAATATTGTTGCATGGCAGCAGTTGTGGCCCTTGGGGCCTGGGATGTGTAATAAACACAGCCTAACTCTGAGGACGGTGAATAACACCACAGGCCCCTATTTACCTACCTGGAAGTCATTCTGTCGGATGTATATGGCTGCTCAATGTGTGGATGTTATTTTACAGTGTCTGACGGTGTGAAACAGAACGTTGCCGGGTACATTACCCTGAGGGTGGTATGCTATCAAGTGCTACCACTATCTATGTCAAGGTTATCGGGGCCACTTTGACCCCTCAGTTCACACATGAACATAAACAGCTAGATTAGTCCGACAGGTAAGAATGTCTAAAGGTTCCTAAGGAATGTGTTGGACTATGACAAAACATGGAGCTTAAAAACAATGTTATCTGTAGAACAGAGACAAGACACCATGTTGATAGAGATATCAAGCAACGTGTTTATACTGTACGGTCTAAAGGATGAGAGACTACCTGCCTGGTGGGTGGGTGGGTGTATGTGTAATGTGTCTGCATGCCTGTGGGTGTGTGTTTGTGTTTACATACTCAAGTGCATGCATGCTTGTGTGTATATACTATACGCCAGGCATTGTGGGTCGTTAAGGACCGATTGGAATGCGAAAACAAGGGCTGGAGAGTGAAAGCATGGTAAGGAACAGTGAGGTGTCGGGGACGAGGGAGGAGAGACAAACCAACCATCTGGGTCCCAGGGTCAGGGTCAGTCCACAGAGCTTCACACTCCCTCACACTCTGACATGTTACCATGACATGACACTCAGTGCCTGTATCTCAAATGGCACCCCATTCCCCAAGGCCCAGGCCAAAAGTAGTGCACTAGGTAGGGAATAGGGTGCACTTGAGACACATCCAGGGTCTGTTTATAGAGGCTGAAGAGCCATGTAGAGTAACAGATGTATCTGCTCTGCAGTTCTCCATTTCTCTGCACTTATTCATCTGCAGTCTGCCGGCGATGAGCTGACTCTAGACCAGTCCATTTCAGAGAATGTCTGCAAACAATTATGACGTTGACGTTGACATAATGGCATAATGGTATTGTTGCTGTTGCGTGGTGCTGTGAGATGTTTTTTTGGATCATACAGTGTGTCAACTATTACAAAAAATTGTAGTACAATGTGTGTGTGGTGAGTTTGAGACTGCGCATGTTTGTACAGTGTGTGTGTGTACAGTATGTGTGTGGTGTCAGTGATGGGGAGGAAGGTGGTATCAGTGCAGTGGTAGTACCAGTAATTCCTCTCCCGTGTTCACAGCTGAAACAACAAGGAGGACTGGACAACCTAGTGGGGTTGAGGCCACAGGGACCAACGTGTGTATGTGTGTGCGTGTGTATGTGAGAGAGTGTGTGTATGTCTTGGCAACGAGTTAAGCCAAGATGTAGGAATGGCTTGGATACACAAGGTGTTGTCACGCTGAGTGCTGATACAAGACAAAGACAATAATCGGTGTTAAAATGGGGTGACATCCACACGCATGAACCACTTATATTATCTCTGTCCTCATTAGAACAGTGGCAAACATGTTGCTCAACCACTTAGTTTCTATACTTCTCTCAAACTGTACAGCCTGCTTATAACACCCTATTCTAAAGTAGGTGTACAGGCACACAGGCCAAAGGTCACAGGATGTGAGTGTTAACAGCTATTGCAGTAATTGGCCCATTGACAGAATGACACGGTCTCACAGCGATCCATCTGCCTGCTGTGACCATGGTTATTAGTGTGACCCGAGGGTGTTGAGTTATGACAACGTCTCTCTTGTAGTTACTGTTCCTCTTCCCTTTGGTGGCCAGTGATGGGTGGAGAAACTGATGTCGGGAATCCTCTGGAAACCTCCGCAATCACCGGAAATGATGAGGAATGATGAGGAATGATGACAGCCGTATGGAAGCATTCCAGGCACCAGGAGGAGCCTGCCTGTCTGGACAGCACTTCCAGCCACCCTCGCTCCCTCTCTTGGCCTCGTGTTCCAACTTCCATCCGTGACGTGTGCTGACCTGTCCCCCCTCCATTCAGGTGAGTACCTGAGCACCTCACTGATCCCGCGGGACAATAGAGGATAGACAATGGTTTATCTCAACAAAGCCCGTGTTTATTTAAGAGCACGGCTCACCCAAATGTGGACAGCTTAAGAGCTGGGTTCCTTCCATACATAAACATGGGAGTGAGAGAGAAGAAGGACATTCCCATTCCAGGTCGTTTATAACACTGTTACTTCTGCTCCCCTTTCCCAGTCTCTGGTGTCCGTCAGTCATCGGTGGTGAGGTAGCTAGCTGGCTTTAGTAGTGAAGTAGAGGAAGCAGTGCACACCAGGGTAATTATACAGTACAAAGGAAGGAAAACAACCTGTAGAGAGAGTTTGTAACCTGATGTGAGTTTTGTCCTGATATTTACTTCCACCACATGAGTGCAGCGCACAGTAACAATACATTCTCTGACCTGGAGTGTTGTGTGTTTGAGCGATTGTACGCTACGTATGTTTGGCTGTATGGGAGTGTGTGTGTGAATGTTCTTGGTGTGTTTATATTTGTGTTTGGGGACTGCAGAAATACACACGGTGCTGCCTGTGTGAAATCCTGATTGTTTCTGAGGATTATCCTTCACAATACTGGGCTTTATCAGAAGGGCCCGTATTGGTGTAACAAGACACTCTTTACCCTGGGTTCACTGAGCGAAGAAACAGAACTAGAGCCCACGCCAACAAGGCTCAACAAGGGAAGAGGGAGAAGGGAGAGGAAGAAGCGAGAGGGGGAAGAGAGTTGTAGAGAGAGAGTAACAGGGAGAAAAGAGAGGAGAAGAGAATGATAGAGAGAGGGGAGAAAAAGGATAAGAACAGAGAAAGGGAGAGAGCGAAGTGGAGATAAGCTTAGAGAGAAAGAAGAGGTGGAGAGAGTGTAAAAGGGAGACAATAGAGGAGGAGAATGGGAGAGGAAGGATGAGAACAGAGAGAAAGGGAGAGAGAGAAGTGGAGATGAGAGAGAAAGAAGAGGTGGAGAGAGAGGGAGAGAGTAGAGGAGGAGAATGGGAGAGGAAGGATGAGAACAGAGAGAAAGAGAAGGGGAGAAGAGAGAGGGGGAAAACAACACAAAAAGAGAGAGTTTAACAAGTTTACCACAAGGCAGCGGTTCAGAAAGAGTGATTTGTTTGTTTGACAGAGATCCCTCTCAGGAGATTCTTCTCTGGATAACGGATTCATAGGGGCTGTCCAAGTGACTTACTACGGTTGTGCAATACGTGACCTAACTGTACGTGAATAAGCAGTGCATCACTGTGACATAGTACAGGAAATGACTGTGACATGAGTAGCCTATACTGCATTCAGTTCCTGTAATCAATGCATGTGAGGATAGGCCCCTGGGCACACAAAGCATGCACAAACACAGACACACACACACTCACACACACACACACACACACACACACACACACACACACACACACACACACACACACACACACACACACACACACACACACACACACACACACACGCAGGTTGTCTTGGATGTCCCAGATCAGGGTGTGAGGGAGAGGTGGTCAATGTGCTTGATGTGATTGTTTTATTCCCTCCCCTTTATAAGACTTTCTCAGAGAGCTCAGGTTGCTCTGCTTCATCGCTGCATAGAGAGAAAGAGAGAGAGAGATGTGGTTTTTGAAAAGGCGGGGGTGTATGGCTCGGTTTAGAAGAGGCTGAGATATGGGAAAGGGGGATGAGGTATGGGGATTTGTGGGTTAGCATATTCCCATGCCACCTCCACTCGTAGTACCCTTAAATAACTCTCTATGACTATGTAATGAACTTTATTTTGTGAGTCTTACATTAATCTAGACATGTAGGATACATACTAACTACATGGTGTGTGTATGAAAGTACATTTAGCGTGTTTATGTGTAGTGTGTAGTACAGTGTGATTACTGTTGACCACAGCACAGATAAGGTTAAATAAAGCTCTACAACACAGACCTGGTTAGAGCTCCAAAGCACCAACCCGGTTAGAGCTCTACAACACAGACCTGGTTAGAGCTCTACAACACAGACCCGGTTAGAGCTCCACAGCACAGACCTGATTAGAACTCTACAACACATACCTGGTTAGAGCTCTACAACACATAGCTGGTTAGAGCTCTACAACACAGACCTGGTTAGAGCTCTACAACACAGACCTGGTTAGAGCTCTACAACACAGACCTGGTTAGAGCTCTACAACACAAACCTGGTTAGAGCTCTACAACACAGACCTGGTTAGAACTCTACAACTCAGACCTGGTTAGAGCTCTACAACACAGACCTGGTTAGAGCTCTACAACACAGACCTGTTTAGAGCTCTACAACACAGACCTGGTTAGAGCTCCACAACACAAACCTGGTTAGAGCTCTACAACACAGACCTGGTTAGAACTCTACAACTCAGACCTGGTTAGAGCTCTACAACACAGACCTGGTTAGAGCTCTACAACACATACCTGGTTAGAGCTCCACAACACAAACCTGGTTAGAGCTCTACAACACAGACCTGGTTAGAACTCTACAACTCAGACCTGGTTAGAGCTCTACAACACAGACCTGGTTAGAGCTCTACAACACAGACCTGTTTAGAGCTCTACAACACAGACCTGGTTAGAGCTCCACAACACAGACAAGATTTGAGCTCTACAACACAGACCTGGTTAGAACTCTACAACTCAGACCTGGTTAGAGCTCCAAAGCACAGATCTGGTTAGAGCTCTACAACACAGACCTGGTTAGATCTCCATGGCACAGACCTGGTTAAATCCCTACAACACAGACACGGTTAGAGCTCCAAAGCACAGACCTGGTTAGAGCTCTACAATACAGACCTGGTTAGAGCTCCACAGCACAGACCTGGTTAGAGCTCCACAACACAGACAAGGTTTGAGCTCTACAACACAGACCTGGTTAGAGCTCCAAAGCACAGACCTGGTTAGAGCTCCAAAGCACAGACCTGGTTAGAGCTCTACAACACAGACCCGCTTAGAGCTCCAAAGCACAGACCTGGTTAGAACTCTACAACACAGACCTGGTTAGACCTCTACAACACAGACCTGGTTAGAGGCCTACAACACAGACCTGGTTAGAGCTCTACAACACAGACCCAGTTAGAGCTCCAAAGCACAGACCTGGTTAAAGGTCTACAACACAGACCTGGTTAGAGCTCTACAACACAGACCTGGTTAGAGATCTACAACACAGACCTGGTTAGAGCTCTACAACACAGACCTGGTTAGAGCTCTACAACACAGACCTGGTTAGAGCTCAACAGCACAGACCTGGTTAGAGCTCTACAACACAGACCTGGTTAGAGCTCTACAACACAGACCTGGTTATGCTGAAGACTGTTTTAGTTGAATAGATTTCTATAACACTTCTAGGCTTTTCTTAGCCTGAGTTCACAGTCTTCACACAGATCTAGGGTGGTACTTTGGGGACAGTAACATCTACAGACCTATGTTATGTTCCTCATTCTCTGTCTCTGTCTTTCAGTCTCTCTGTCTTTCTGTCTCTCTGTCTGTCATGCGCTGACCAACTGGCAAGTGTCATTTTCAACCTCTCCCTGTCCGAGTCTGTAATACCAACATGTTTCAAGCAGACCACCATAGTCCATGTGCCCAAGAACACTAAGGTAACCCGCCTAAACGACTACCGAGCCTTAGCACTCACGTCTGTAGCCACAAAGTGCTTTGAAAGCCTGGTCATGGCTCACATCAACACCATTATCCCAGAAACCCTAGACCCCCTCCAATTTGCATACCGCCCTAACAGATCCACAGATGAAGCAATCTCTATTGCATTCCACACTGCCCTTTCCCACCTTGACAAAAGGAACACCTATGTGAGAATGCTATTCATTGACTATAGCTCAGCATTCAACACCATAGCTAAGGACCCTGGGACTAAACACCTCCCTCTGCAACTGGATCCTGGACTTCCTGACGGGCCGCCCCAGGTGGTAAGGGTAGGCAACAACATGTCTGCCACGCTGATCCTCAACACAGAGGACCCTCAGAGGTGCGTGCTTAGGCCCCTCCTGTACTCCCTGTTCACTCATGACTGCATGGCCAGGCATGACTCCAACACCATCATTAAGTTTGCCGATGACACAACAGTGGTAGGCCTGATCACCGACAACAACGAGACAGTCTATAGGGAGGAAGTCAGAGACCTGGCCGTGTGGTGACAGGACAACAACCTCTCCCTCAACGTGATCAAGACGAAGGAAATGATTGTTCACTACAGGAAAAAGAGGACCAAGCACGCCCCCATTCTCATCGACGGGGCTGTAGTGGAGCAGGTTGAGAGCTTCAAGTTCCTTGGTGTCCACATCACCAACAAACTAACAGACCGTCGTGAAGAGGGCACGACAAAACCTATTCCCCCTCAGGACACTGAAATTATTTGGCATGGGTCCTCAGATCCTCAAAAGGATAACTTATACAGCTGCACCACTGAGAGCCTGGTTGCATCACTGCCTGGTACGGCAATTGCTCGGCCTCTGACCACAAGGTACTACAGAGGGTGGTGCGTACGGCCCAGTACATCACTGGGGCTAAACTTCCTGCCATCCAGCACCTCTATACCATGCGGTGTCAGAGGAAGGCCCTAAAAATTGTTAAAGACTCCAGCCACTCTAGTCATAGACTGTTTTCTCTGCTACCGCACGGCAAGCGGTACCGGAGTGCCAAGTCTCGGTCCAAGAGGCTTCTAAACAGCTTCTTCCTCCAAGCCATAAGACTGCTGAACATCTACTCAAATGGCTACCCAGACTATTTGCATTGCCCCTCCCCCCTCTTTTACATCGCTGCTACTCTCTGTTGTTATCGATAACTCTACCTACATGTACATATTCCCTTAATTACCTTGACTAACCGGTGCCCCCGCACATTGACTCTGTACCAGTACCCCCCTGTATATAGTCTCGCTATTGTTATTTTACTGCTGCTCTTTAATTACTTGTTACTTTTATTTCTTATTCTTATTTGTATATATATATTTTTTAACTGCATTGTTGGTTAGGTGCTCGTAAGTAAGCATTTCACGGTAAGGTCAACACCTGTTGTATTCGGGGCATGTGACTAATACAATTTGATTTGATTTTGTCTTTGTTTCGCTCTCTCTTTCTCTCTCTCTCTCTCTCTCTGTCTCTCTCTCTCTTTCTCTCTCTCTCTCTCTCTCTCTCTCTCTCTATCTCTCTCTCACTCTCTCTCTCTCTCTCTCTGTCTCTCTCTCTCTCTCTCTCTCTCTCTCTCTCTCTCTCTCTCTCTCTCTATCTCTCTCTCTCTCTCTGACAGTCTGTTTAAGCTGTGTCCATTGACAGCTACCTCTCTGGAAGTAATACCGTAATACCTTATTGGACTTGTTTTCAGAAATGGAACCCATCCAGGCCTGCTGTGTTTTCATTGTGGTCGTTTTTCCACACGGTGTATTTTAAAACTGTGCTTGTAAGCCATGTAAACACTGGCCAAATATGGTTCCTACTCCCAGTGTAGGGTAATGCTATTGTTATCACTAAATATTCAGGCCGGGTAAGGCTATACTGCCTCAGCATTAGTCAACTCACACTCCCAGGTGGGATTGGTATTATTTTAATTGAACCTTTAGTCAACCAGGAAGTGGTCAGAGTATCTCTCCCTAGGGATACCTGAATAGAGGTACAAGGCTTTATATTAGTTAGACTGTGGAAGATAAGAGGACAGGGTAAACCTGTTAGCCTAGTATAATGTAGCGTAGCTTAATCATCAACACAGAAAGGTGTGGTGCAGCAGAACTATCCACACAGACCCCCCATACACCCCTCCCTCCCTCCCTCCCACACCTCTCCACCAACCCCCATTATTCAAAATTCCTTAGAATTCCAGAAGGGAAACCTGTGACCCTCTGGGGAGGAAATCTATGTATCTCTCATCACTACCCTGATGGTAGGAAGAAAGAGGGAGGAAGAGAGGTGCAGGGCGAAATAGAGGATGTGGTGTGGTGTTGGTCGATGGATATTTATTGACATCCCTTCACCTGGTCTGTATTAGTGTGTTTATTGTAATGGAGCATTCAGCTGGGTGGAGCCCCATAGAGCCAAAACCAGGGCTGTTCTAGGTTGTCTGTTAGCCTGGGCCTGGGGAGAGAGAGACATTCAGCTGGGTGGAGCCCCATAGAGCCAAGGCCAGGGCTGTTCTAGGTTGTCTGTTACTCTCCTCTACGTTCCTCTCCGCTTTCTGTTTATAATGCCGGTCCTGTCCCCCAGCAGAGGGGCTCTGTCCCTCTCTCTCTCTGTCTGTCCCTCTCTCTCTCTCTGTCTGTCCCTCTCTCTCTGTGTCTGTCCCTCTCTCTCTCTGTTTGTCCCTCTCTCTCTGTGTCTGTCCCTCTCTCTCTCTGTCTGTCCCTCTCTCTCGCTCTCTCCGTTTATGTTGCCTGTCCCCAGCAGAGGGGCTCTGTCTCTATCTCTCTCTGTCTGTCCCTCTCTCTCTCTGTCTGTCCCTCTCTCTCTGTGTCTGTCCCTCTCTCTCTCTGTCTGTCCCTCTCTCTCTCTGTCTGTCCCTCTCTCTCTCTGTCTGTCCCTCTCTCTCTCTGTGTCTGTCCCCCTCTCTTTCTGTCTGTCCCTCTCTCTCTCTGTCTGTCCCTCTCTCTCTGTGTCTGTCCCTCTCTCTCTCTGTCTGTCCCTCTCTCTCTCTGTCTGTCCCTCTCTCTCGCTCTCTCTGTTTATGTTGCCTGTCCCCAGCAGAGGGGCTCTGTCTCTATCTCTTTCTGTATGTCTGTCCCTCTCTCTCTGTATCTCTATCTCTTTCTGTCTGTCTGTCCCTCTCTCTCTGTGTCTCTATCTCTTTCTGTTTGTCTGTCCCTCTCTCTCTCTGTCTGTCCCTCTCTCTCTCTGTCTCTATCTCTTTCTGTCTCTATCTCTTTCTGTCTGTCTGTCTGTCCCTCTCTCTCTCTGTCTGTCCCTCTCTCTCTCTGTTTATGTTGCCTGTCCCCAGCAGAGGGGCTCTATCCCTCTCTCTCTCTGTCTCTCTCTCTCTCTGTCTCTCTCTCTCTCTCTCTCTCTCTCTCTGTCTCTCTCTCTCTCTGTCTCTCTCTCTCTTTCTGGAGCACAGCCTGGGCAGGATGTGAATACCTCCTACTGTCACATGATATCTATGGAAAATTGATCATATGATTGTATGGAGCCCATTCCTATCTCCCCCCTCTCTTCCCCCCCAGTCCCCTCCCCTCTGGTAACTCAGGCCAACTCAATCAGGTAGTAGATCTCTAGTATGTTTAGGAAATGAGAACATGTCATGTTGACTTGGAGTGTAATTCAACATTACTTAGCTTTTATTTTCCTCCAACTCTATGGATGGGCCTTTGGTATGGACATGCCTGAAATAGAGTAAGGGCAAGAGAGAGAGAGGGAGTTTGGGAGAGAGAGAGCGAGAGAGACAGAGGGAGGAAGGGAAAGAGACGTAAAGAGGGAGAAAGCGATCGGGCCAGATTGAGTGACAAACTCCTGTCTGTGTTTTCTCGCTGGACCAGTGAATCTGTAAATTAAGCATGCTCCTTCTGGCAGCCCCTGCTTTATCTGTTGGTGTGCGTGTATGTGTGAGAGAGAAAGAGAGAGTGAGTGTGAAGGGGCAGATGACAGAGGGCCCTTTGAGCGCCTGCTCTCCTGCTCTCACAGACACAATCTGATGGGAGGGTTGTCACGCTGTCTCCATGGACCAGCTCCCAAAGACAACAGGAGGATGTCCTGTGCTATCACACACACGCAAACACATTATCTCTCTCTCACACACACACACACACACACACACACACACACACACACACACACACACACACACTGGCATCGTCTACCTCTGTGGCAAGGTTAGAGTTAAAAACACACACACGCACGCGCACACACACACACACACACACACACACACACACACACACACACACACACACACTGGCATCGTCTACCTCTGTGGCAAGGTTAGAGTTAAAAACACACACACACACACACACACACACACACACACACACACACACACACACACACACACACACACACACACACACACACACACACAGTGACCTTTTTGTCACACATTAATGCCCCTTGTTTTCTACAGTAGCTACTGTAGACCCTCACAGATGTGATCATGTACACAGACAGTACTGAGTCTAAAGCACTGTATGTCTGTCTTTGTGGGGTGTCTGATGGGTGTTCACCCTATAGACAGTAATGGAATGGAATGGATGATTAGTTTATTGATGTTTTCCCATGTCTTCCCACTCTGAAATGAACCACAAGTGATCACAATAATTATATTATTTTCAATATACACACTAGCCACACACCTTCCCCTGACTGAGGGTCAATTGTCACAGTCAACCTAGAAGGTTCATCTTTATAAACATGTAATGCACCAGCCTACTTCATTTTACCTATTGAATCATTCAATCAGTTATATACCTTGAGGTGAAGTTCAACATGACTCGAATCAGACGAAGGCTTCTGTTTCATTTATTCAACAAGAGCCCCTTCTAGTGGTCAGAATGATGTAGACCTGAGTGGTTACCGGCCATGTCACTTAACTAGGTACAACTCTGATCTCTGGTTCTCTGAGTTTGTCCTGGTCCTACAGAAACCACCTACAGTGCACTGAATCATGACACCATTATCAGACTGCCCCACTAGTAGGAATCAGGTCCATGGAAATTGTGAAAGGAAAACAGGGTTTCAATTACTTGCAGGTTTTTAATATCAGTGCTAGAGCTGAAACTGATTGTCATAAGGATGCAAGACTTCCCCACTGAGTTAGACGTCACTGTTAACTCTACCTCTTCCATGTATCATAACTTTCACTATGAGTTACACCTATCTCTTCTGCGTTTGCACCTCACGGCGGCAGGCACACAGTTGTTTGCAGTACTACAATGTCTGTTGCATATCTTTGAACTTGTTTGCACTCTTGTCAAGTCAAGGTAAGAAGATAGTGTTAGCATTTTAGTCTGTGTTGCTGATGTTTGAATAGCCAGAGGCCATGCTTTGGGTTAAAGCCGTCTCTGCCAGAGTTCTGTAGACACACCTTCAGTCTAGTCGCATTGCTTTGATAATATGAGCATTTGTTTATCTCTTTCCTATTTGCCATTATGTGGAGTAATTTACATATTAACTATGGAAAGTGATAACATTGCAAAATAAAAACTGCGCCACGTGTTTTCAGAATTCTCCAAAATGGCGGCGACTCATTCATTGTGGGGCGCGCACAGTACCAGCAGAATATTAGTTGTTGTGAAATGTCTCTCCCGTACTCCCACTTCCTTTTTATCAGTATAAAGATCTGAAATCTTGAACTGTTATTTTCCGCTCAAAGCATCGTTTGTGACGTTGTCAGTTTCAAATTCCTTGTGAAAGGAAAAACATACCTAGCGAGATTGTTTCCTACATCTAGTGATGCAGACTATTTCCATATGCTATTCTACAGGAAGCTGTCCCTTCCGGACATTCTAATCTCTTCAACGTCTCTTCAACATCAGTAAAGATTTGCACTGTAGATGACTGTGGTAATTGTGTTCCTCCTTCCGCTACAGCCTGTTGGGGCGGAGAGAAAACCAAGAATATAGCTTGTGCAAACCTCAGAACAGGAAATGCTTACAGATACTGTGTAGATGTGAAAGAGGAATCCACAAGGATCTTATGCGTGGAGTGGATGTCCATGATCCTCAATGGGGTAACTTCAACCACAGATGATGTACGACTTGATGATACCAACGGGGAGTTCCATATCCTTCACCCAGACTGTATCTACTGTAGAATCACACTTCAATACAGATGGTAGATACAGTTTAATGACAAACGTATTCAGACATGTAGAATATTGTTTTTGTGTGTTAGATGTCTAACTTTACTTTTGTAGGTTTTCTTCCACAGACGTCTACGTGGCTTGCTGAACTTTGTCAACACAAAAACACTACACATACACACAATGTGATTGATGTCAGCTACTCCTTCATCACCCTCCTGGACTGTGTCAACGTAGACCACACTGTGAGTATGGCTATTTATCACTGGTTTAGGTTTATGTACAGTAAACTACTGTAGTAAACTACAATACCAGGGGAAAAAAACATTCCAAATGTAAACTATTTTATTATAAGAAGTAAATATATTGATGTTATCTTATTTCTGAATCAGGAGCATTGGACCTGTATCATTGTCTCTTGTGCATCAGGTGAGATGTGTATATTGCTTTTCAAGTTTGAGGACACGTGTGTCATGGTCTTCCTACTCTTCATCTGAAGA